>NC_054372.1:62900339-63105339 GCF_017654675.1 Xenopus laevis | reverse complement strand
TATCAAGCAGAAAATGAGATTGGCCTGTAATATAAGATGATGTTACAGGACTGATTATTTGCACTGGTTGTTGTGCTGCCATGTAGTATTTATCTGTAATCAGCCTTATACTGTGACATTTCTATTCTATGTGTAATTAGCAGAAAAGAAGATGGGGAGCTACTGGGGCATCTTTGGAGACAGGTCTTTACTGCTAAAGGGCTGTGGTTGCCTTGGGCTGGTACAGAAGACCAAAACATAATGTACAACATTTATAGCCTACTTCTTTATTTAAGCTTTATTTCTCCTTTAAGGGCAAGGCCACTTTGGATGCAGTAGACAATAACTGACACTTGAGGGGTAAGATACACCATGTACTTAAGACAAATTCAGTGTAACACTGCCCTCCTATAAAATGCAGGTGTAGTACTTGCAAATGCACCTATGTTGCAATGTGGGGGTTTTGTGTGCCAGCAGTGCAGCAGCATATGTAAATTGCTGGCTTGGGAGCAGTATACCTGTGTAGATGTAAATCAGCAGCGAGTTGCTAAGATTCTATCCTACACTAATTTGGCCCTTGACTTACCTGTTATAGCTAGCTGGACAAGAAATCCTTGTTTGATTGCCCTTACAGAGAGCTGTGGGTACACACCTTAGAGGCATAAATTGGGATTGTCACTATTTTTATTTACTGCTATAACCTTGGCTTGGTGATTCATACCCAGCTATACCTACCGTTTATGTTCAATGCCATCCATTCTGTTTTTTTCAGATTTTGGTTTGTAGGTGATGACAGATTGCATTTTGGCAGGACTATGCCGACCCTTTAGGACAGGAGAGCATCAATGGGCAGATGAAGTCCTCACCCAACTAGAATAAGCCAGATATACATTTGTTTTTTAAAAGAACACTTTTAAGCACCCATCTTGATGACGGTTCATTGTGTGATGTGTAAATTTAATTAAATAATTAAAAAAAATAAACCGTAAATAAAACCCATTTTAATTCCTGGCATTTGGCCATGTTTTGGTATTCTACACAGTAATGTTCATTTTTATCTATGCCTTGGCTAAAAGACCCATGATATTTGTGCTTCAGCAGAGATTACTTGCAGCTTTCAACAGAGCAGACAAACCGAAAATAAAATTACACTCCAATTAGATGTAGACCTTTTCTTCACTGTTGGAACATGTTCAGCCTGTGCAGGTCTGGTACAAAACAGAGGCTTTGACTTAAAGCTTTCCAGATACCAAATTTATCAGTGGGAACCACGTATCAATGTTTTTCTTTGTCATGACTTTAACACTGTAGCTCAACCTAAAAACAGCTAAATAAATTTGTATAAATTATTCCAAGGTAATGATCGTGATAAATGAAGGAGCACACTGGGTTAGGATAAGAAGCATTCCCGGGCTGGGATAGGGTCCAGAGTGTTTCCAGGCTGGGATAGGGTCCAGAGTGTTGCTAGGCTGGGATAGGGTCCGGAGTGTTGCTAGGCTGGGATAGGGTCCGGAGTGTTGCTAGGCTGGGATAGGGTCCGGAATGTTGCCGAGCTGGGATAGGATCCGGAGCGTTGCTGGCTGGGATAGGGTCAGGATGGTTGCCGGGTTGAGTTAGGGTCAGGAGCGTTGCTGGGCTGAGTTAGGCACCTGACCAGCCCATTGTATTTTGGAGTCAAGGACCCCCCCCCCCAATCTGAGGCAAATGGAACAAGGGGTTTGGGGTATTTTCCTTTTTCTGGAACAACTAGCAGTAAAATAGTAATCAAGATTTATTTTTGTTATGAGAAGGTAGCAGGTACAGTAGGAGTAGACATATGATTAACCACTCTGTATACAGCGATAGATGAAACTAAATCACTTTTTAAAAGAAAAGTTACACAACATTGTAAATTTTTTCTTAGCACAAAGAAAATCTAATTATGGACAGAGAATGTGATAACAGTGGGAGTACACTGGGTATATGCATATCTTAAGCATCTGTTTGTTTTGCAAACATCCATGAACGTTGCATGTAAATACATGGTTTTGGACATAGTAGCAGTACCTGGTTTCATGCATGTATAAACAAAAAACAAAGATAAGTTTGTGTTTGCTGAGGCTAGCTAAGGCTTGTATAGGTGATATGGAATTACTTCAGCCTTAAATTAATAATAGGTTCTGCATCTTCCATTCAGTGATAAACACATTGCTTAGTGTGTAGAGTTCACTGCTGAGTGGATCACTTTAATGTGATGATACCAGTAAAGCAGAGTGTTTCACCTCCCTGCAACTGTGGCCAAATAAGAATTGTTAAAGGGAATGTCCGCCAGAAAAACTTTTTTGCCTAATAAAATAAAACCTAATTCTAAGCAACTTTGCAATATACATTCATTACATTTCTATGTTTTTTTAAGTTATTTGTATATGTATTGCTATTGAAAGCAGTGTGTCTGTGCCTTTCTATTCTCTGCCCTGGTGGCTCAGACTGTGGAAACAATGTAAGACAAGGCAGTTATTGATGGGTCTGTATTATTTGCTGGGGAACTAAGACTTTTGCCACATTGTTTTAAAAGTACCAGGTGTTAAGCAAATGCAGCTTTCAATAGCAATTGTTTTTATAAATAACTAATTTAGGTAAATGTTTCATTTTGGGGTTGACTTGCCCTTTAATGGCTCTCCAATTTAGCAAATGGTCCAATACAGTAAAAACTGGTACGTGTAGTTTGTATTCACAGGGCTTGAATGTTTATTTATTTTTTTTGGCCAGTGTGTTTGGTCTTAAAAAAATAAAATTGTATACACACACACACACACACACACACACACACACACACACACACACACACACACACACACACACACACACACACACACACGTACACGTGTGTGATATTTAAAAAAAAATATATAGTATATATAGATTTTGCAATAGAGTCAATCATTGTTGATATAACATGATTATGTACTTATCTGTATAGTGAGCTAATTTCTACAAAGGTAACAGATTGTCTCAGATTTCTTTAGCTGCATTAAATAGCTTAAGTAAAGAGGCTTTCTGAGACTCGTGCAGTCTAGCCTTGCACCTTTCAAATACGACTTTGTAAATATCTGTACATTAATAATGATACCCAGGTCTGATCGACTCATGGCAATGTTGCGTGACACTCAGTCGCAGCAACTATTGCTTATCTGTTCTAGCATCGTAGAGTTGGACTGAAATAGCTAACGTGCCAATATGTATATGGCCTAAGGCACAAGGGTTGATCCAATAACCCATCCCCCACCAACAACCCCCTCTTTTTTTCAGCTTTTCAGTCTGTACATACCTTAAACTGTTTAGCTACTGAGGCCACCTTGCTTTCTGAAACCCAACAGAAACACTTTCTGTAATAAACAGAGACTAGAAATGCTTTCTATACTGCAGGTAAGGATTTTTTTGAGATTAAGCCGTACTGTGAAATATATGTGAGACCTGGGGGGGGGGAAGATACAGAAAGCACATCATCAATTTACAAGAAGAGATTTTCATTGATAAGTCATGAGTTGTATCCTGGCTTTGTTGTATGCTGGCCTTTTAACCCTCCAATAAGTGGCTATAAATATGAATTAACATTTACTTTTTTTCAGAATGGAAGTAATTGGAACCATCAACTAATTAATTTATATATATATATATATATATATATATATATATATATATATATATATATATATATATATATATATATATATATATATATATATATATATATATATATATATATATATATATATATATATATATTTACATGCGCAGGGGAATTTGTCAGGGGCTACAGAGTGGGTCTTGGCGGCCACGTCCCTAGTACAGAGATAACGATTTTACTTTCTATACTGAAAGAGCCAGTATCCTGTTCAATTACCAGAAAGTTTTTTTTTTTTTTTTTTTGCCCCGGATAATTTGTTGGGCGACTGAGCCTCAGGCAATAGTCTTACCTAGCCTCATGGCAGGAGTACTTTTGGCAATAGATGCATTTTGTAAGTGGCATTAAAAACCAAGACATTAGAAAAGCATAAACAGTATCTTAACTGCCAAATATAAACCTCTATCATAGTCTATTTCTGATAACAAGGACTATTTACCCAACCTCCACACAGCATAATGTATCCCTTACCTTGCCATTCCTTACCTTTCTGGTTGGAGTCAAGTGCTACTCTGGTGCCTTGAACTAGTGCTAGACAGCTAGTACCCCGTAGGTGAGTGGTAAGAACCAAGGGCTTCATTACATTACTTGCATTGGACTGCTGCATTGTAGTTCTATGCTGTTAAGTGGCAATAAAAAACACACACACATGGCTCAGTGCGTAGTTACTGCATTGCAGGGGTCCTTCATTTTATTCCAAACTAGACAGTATGTACAAGAACTTAGTATATTCTCCACATGTCTCATTCTCCTGATGAAACTGGCCCATGCATGGACCTCAAATTGTTTATAATCTCCATCGGTAGAATTTACAATCTCCATAAAGAGCTATGTAAATAAAGGCCTTTAGTTAAGCTTTAAAACCTATATGTACATTACGCCTTAGGTATTCTTTATAAAATGCTAGCTCTTGATACCCATGTGACCATTCCACAACATTGTTTTTTTTTTTTTAAGTTTTATTGGACGCTCTTGAAAAAAATGACACAGCGGGAAATGGACCACAAAGTGAAAAAATGTCAAAGAGTACAGAACAACCCAAAGCTGAGAAAGATAGCAGTGGAGATACAGGAAAGGGTCACACACAGGACCAGGTGGATGGAGTACAAAGGTACAGTATTTTCAATGTCTTGAATTGTTCTATAACACAGTAAAAAGCATTTAAAGGGGACACAACCTTCCTTTACAGTGTTGCATCTCCCACATTTTGCAGGGCCCCCTGTACTACACTTATTTTTCCAAAACCATGTCACACTATACTGAAAAATACTTAGAATTTTATATTCACGCTGACATAAACAATATAAAACAAACCCAAAGTGGTAACAGAGCATAATGGGGTTTTTTTGAACATAGCACTTATGACATGCCAGAACAAAGCCCACTAAAAGAAAATTTTGGGCAGATATCTTTTTTTTTTTTTTTAAATGAATCTTTAGATAAACCACTTAAAAAAAAAAAAAGGTTCTTCTTTAACTATAATAGGACTCATGACTTTCCTTTTTTCAGAACAGCAAGAATGCCCAATAAAAGCAAAAAAAAAAAAAAAAGTTAACAGAATTCCAGAATTATACCCAAGGGAGTTAGTATATAGTAGCAACCCTCTAGGCAGTGATGTAATAATGCAATCTTTCTTCATCATTT
Organism: Xenopus laevis; assembly: GCF_017654675.1. Lineage (NCBI taxonomy): Eukaryota > Metazoa > Chordata > Amphibia > Anura > Pipidae > Xenopus > Xenopus laevis. Next base: position 63,100,052 of record NC_054372.1, on the reverse strand, counting down.
AGCTATGGATATTTCCACAGGTAGTGTGAATGACTCTAGCCTGCAAAAATATTAGCTTCACTTCATGGGAAACTGGAGATATGTAGAATAACCAATGTAAATACCAGAAGAAAGACTAAAAACTGCTTGTGAATTGCCTCCTGTCTACACCATAGAAATATGTAATTTGTAAAGTGAATTTCACCCTAAAAATATCAGCTTCTAGTGTCATAAACTTTTGCAACCTGACTGCAAATTGATTGATGGTAGATTTTTTAATTATCATTATCACTTTCTGTTGGGAACCCTTCATATTAATATTTAGGCCTGTGATGCAAGCAACGTTCTGTTTCTAGTTAGAAACTAGAATAGTGTTGCTTAAAAAAAGACCATACAAATTTAGAAATTAAAGCGTAAATTATTTATATACTAGTGTATAATTTTTACTTCTAATTTATGTTGCATCTTTGTTATGGACATGGTACTGCTTATATATGTCTGTCAAATCAAGGGAAACCCATTTTGAGGTGATGTAGTAAAAGCTATATAGTACTTTTTGCCCTTTCTTTTTACATTCAGAGGCAGATTTATCAAAAAGTGAGATTAGAGTTTAACACTGAAAAACTCGCCCACTTTCTGTTCAATCTTAGGGTTTTAGCACACGGGCAGATTCGCCCCAAACTGCCTTCCGCCAGCTAAAATGAAAAATTGCCTGCGGTAATGCACTCACGGCGCTTCGATTTCCGAAGTCGCACAAAGTTTCCTCGTGAGGCGACTAAATCTCTCCGAATCTGTCCGGGTGCTATAACCCTTAAGGGATTTTTTTAATTGTATTTATCAATGGGTAAAAAAAAAGTTCACCATTTCATAAATACAGTTCTAAAACTCAATTAGGAATGAATAGAAAGCGGGTGAGTTCAGTGGTGAGCTCTAATCTTACATTGGCCCCTCTGTGTTATTATGCTTTATATTATTTGTTTATAACATACAGAAATGGCTGTTTATCACATAAAGGTTGTATTTGTGGTCTAAGTTAGTTATTCCTTTAGGTAATGAATGGAACACATTAAACATGCAATACTACAGGACATATTGCATAATATGTCCAAGTCATGTTGTATAAATCAGTTGTTTGTTTTTGCAATATATTGCAATAAGGTATTTTCTTAAAAATATAGCCGTAAACTTGTTTCATTTTTTTCATTTCATAGTTAATTGAATGAGTAAAATGATATGCAGCACAAATAGGTGGAGTCATAGGTTAGTTTTGCACTTTTATTTCCTTGTGGCTTTACTGTTGATATTATGTTTGTTATTTTTTCCATCCTGAGAGGAAAAGACATATTCTACTTCTGCCAAGACTGGATAATATTTCTTGGCTCATGACATAATGAAAACTAGAAGAGAATCCTGTTACAGTCAATTAAAGAATTTCCCCTGTGAATGCCAATGTTTGGTTCACATTTTATCATTTACAAGTTCCACTTCACAAGTGCTTTATCTGTATAATCCTTTTAATTGGTTTTTGAAATCCAATTGACATATGGGTGTTCGTTTTAATTTATCTGCTACTAAATAAAAAAATTAAAGCAAATATGTAAGTCTATAGTATATTGATTCGTATGAGTGTGCCGTTACACACTACATTTTTGCTGTGGTAGAGACTAACCACAACCACAGATTTTGATATTTACCTTTTCCTTCAATTGATAGGACCATGGCACTATAGTCTAAGCAATCTTCTTTCTATAATACTGGTTATATGTAATTAACTTAAGTGACAGGCAACCTATTTTCACATAGTTTCAGATACCTGCCTTACCCTGTTTGTCATTTATTTATTTTTTGCAGGATAAAGAAATGCAAAACATATTATGAAGTATTAGGTGTTAGTCCTGATGCTGGAGAGGAGGATTTAAAAAAGGCCTATCGAAAGCTGGCTCTGAAGTTTCATCCTGATAAAAACCATGCGCCTGGTGCCACAGAAGCATTTAAAAGTAAGGCCAGCTTATCTGGGTACTGTTTTATTATTACAGACAAAAAGGAAATCATTTTTTAAACCGTGGATTACTTAATTATAATGGAATCTATGGAAGACAGCCTTTCCGCAATTTGGAGTTTTAGGTTTCCATATAACAAATCGCATACCTTTAAAACTTACACCGCTTTAGCAGAAACGAATAACCTATTATAAGTGTATCAGCCACATTAATATACAGCCCATCAACAGAATTAATAAGAGGGCTTATGTAAATCATAGTGGTGTCAATCTTAAGTAAATATCATCTGCTCTTTTTTAGTGCAATCGTGTACTTACATTTCTTTATCAGTCTATTAAGATCTGGTCTTAGAGTTGTCTGTAATTGGACAGAAATCTATAGCATAGCTGTAAAACATTTTGTTAACCTATAGACCAATTATTTCATCTATCAATAGCTTGGGGGCCAAATTTTATGAAAACAGTGAAGATGTACAAAGACCTCTGTAGAGCACTTGCACAGGTCATAAGATCATTTGCATAAGGATCATTTGTACACTTGCATCTGTTGTACAGTCCTAAAGTTGGACTTTTGTTTTATAAGGTTTTAGAGGCCTTTGTATAATGTTATGCCTTGTTTTAGTGGCAGTGGTCATCTAGCTTCTTTAGACTTTGTTACTGTCATTTTTTTCTCACAGGAAAAAAATAAGAATTGGAACATAATTAACATTTATTTTAAACACTTCTCTCAGAAATTGGAAATGCCTATGCAGTGTTGAGTAATCCTGAGAAACGCAAGCAATACGACCTTACTGGAAGTGAGGATAACGTGCAGAACAATCATAGAAATGGTGGCTTTGACTACCACAGAGGCTTTGAAGCAGACATAACACCTGAAGATTTGTTCAATATGTTTTTTGGTGGAGGCTTTCCATCAGGTACCAATCTATGCAAGTTCATGTTACAATGCATATTATATTAATTTAAAACTGAGCTCTGTGCCCTCCACAAGCTGTACACTGGTAAAATCTAGTTCAAACAAAATGTTTCTTTATAGTATCACTTTTAAGTGAGTGCAAGAGAAATACGTTGCTGTACGCTGGTGGTGGCAGGAAATTACTGCACTAAAGTATGTAGTTTTATGTAGGAGCAATAGCGAATTCATACATCTGTTCTTCTGTATAATTCCAGTGCGTTTTATGTAGTCAAATCCGGAATACAAACATTTTTTAGATTAATTGCAGGGGTGCACGGCCAAATATCAATCATATACTCTCAATTTGGAATAAAGCATTCCCAGGCCAGCATGTGTGAAGAATAAATGATGTGTGAAAAATAAATTCACTTGATTTACTAAGGGAAGTGCTGGCCTGGGAATGCTGTATTCCAAATTGAGAGTGTGTGTGTATGTCTATCTATCTATCTATCTATCTCTATCTCATCCACTGACCTACTACTCAACTCTTCTCTCATTACCTCCTCACATGCTCGCATTCAAGACTTTGCAAGGGCTGCACCCCTCCTCTGGAACGCTCTCCCACGGTCTGTCCGACTTTCGCCCAACCTTTCTGCTTTCAAGAAATCTCTGAAAACGCACTTCTTTCGAGAAGCCTACCCTCACTCTGCTTAACTACCAAACGCAACACCACATACAATACCACATTTCTCACCCACTTAATTCGATCTTGCCCACACCTTGTGTATTACTCCCTTCCCTTTAGACTGTATGCCTATGCATAGGGCCTTCCTCACCTTTTTGTACCTGTATTGATTGTGATGTTTGTTACTCCATATATTATATGTATGTAATTCATGTGATGTAGTTGTATAATCACATTTACTTTACAGTGCTACGCAATATGTTGGCGCTATATAAATACATGTTAATAATATCTATCTATCTATCATCTATCTATCTATCTATCTATATATATCTCATAAGATGAAATGTGTTTTTTCCCTTTCTTCCTAGGAAGCGTGCATACATTTTCCAACGGACGGACTAGGTACAGCCATCACCAGCATCATCATCATAGTGGCCATGATAGAGAAGAAGAAAGGGCAGATGTAAGTAAGGTGACATTTTAAGGGGTAAAGAACGGTTATCTGTCTGCTTGTTACATACTAGTTGATATTTTTTGTATTTATTTTTCATGCTGTCATTATTACTGATTGTGTAAAATTCTGATATTGGTGTCTGTTGCACTGCAGCAATTTGTCTTGTGACTGCAGTCTACCTTTGTGATCCTGTAAGACAACACAGAAGATGCAAACTATTGTACCTTTACAGTATGTTGTCATTCCATATCTAAAAGAAAACACGGAAAAATAGAGTGGGCAACCAATAAGCATGATGGTCCTATTCACACAATGAGAAGGCTGCAGATACCCTTCAACTGCACTTTCTTCCAACTTGCTCAGCATTGTACCAGCTTCTCAGTAAATTAATAGGTATTGTGAATGACTCCTCTTGGTGGCAAAGCACAGTAGTTTGAAGCTTACAATATCCTTTTTAAATAACTTATTTTTGCCATCTACCTTTTGTCATATGCAGGCCAATAAATGCTGACAACTCCCAATGGGCTGGCATGTCCATTTAATGTAGGCTCCAAAAAAGCACAATGTAGTCTGGCAAGTACCTACCAACAAAACATTTTGTTTCTGTTGAGTTTGGATGTTTCATCTTGCTTTCTGCATTTTCCACAGGGTGGTTTCTCCATGTTTATCCAGCTGATGCCTATAATTGTTTTGATTCTTGTGTCCTTGCTTAGCCAATTGATGGTCTCCAACCCTCCATACAGTTTATATCCAAGATCGTAAGTATTTTAATTTGGCTTCAGCTGAAATTATTGCACTACATGTACATCTGCTGAAACTTGCTTTTGCCAGCTTAGTAATAAACTTTTTAATGCACATTAACTAATTGTGTATCCTCATATTTCTCCTACTCTTTGCTGAGTTCTCCGAGTTTGTTCAAATTGTATTTGCTTATGCTTTTCGTGTATATATTGAAATATCCATAAATGTTTTGTGAATGGTACAATGTGGGCCTAAAATCAGAATCTGTTTGCAATATCAACTGTGATGTTTATAACTATAATCTAGGTGTGTAGGTTGTAGTTAGAGGTTATGTGCAAAGATTAGTCCAGTAACCCAGAGCACCCAGTAGTTATCTTTCACTGGTCTAGTGCAGTTATAATAGTGAGACTGTCTATCTGATTGGTTTCATTGGGTTTGTGGACATAAACTTTGCACTTTTTTCAGAGCTGTCAGAATTAATCAAGACAACTGGAGTCAATCAGAGCCAAATACAAAAGAAAACCTGTATAGTCTCTGGGCTTCCAGCTAACCAAATGTATTATTCATATATAAGTTAAACATTAAAATATGGTGGAGGCGCAATGGTTTCTCATCTTCATTTAAAGTACCAAATGTATTCATTTTCCCAGTGGTCAAACGATTAAACGTGTAACAGAAAACCTTCAAATTTCCTACTACGTGAGCAAGGATTTTAAGTCTGAATACAATGGCATGTTGCTCCAAAAATTAGAGAAAAACATTGAAGAAGATTATGTGGCCAATGTCCGAAATAACTGCTGGAGAGAAAGGCAACAGAGTAAGTAGTTAAGAAATATAATGGGTTAATAGCTTGGTTTGGTAGAATTGTTCTGTGTAAAAATAAAAGCTAGGCAAATAGGCTGTGCAAAATAAAAAAATGTTTTCAATATAGTTAGCCAAAATTGTACGGTAACCTATAAATCCTTGAGTGACTGTTTGTGTAACATAATAGCCAGAACACTACTTTCTGCTTTTCAGCTCTCTTGGTTTCCACTGATTGGTTACCAGGCAGTAACCAATCAGTGACTTGAGGGGGGGCACATGGGTCATAACTGTTGCTTTTGAATCTGAGCTGCATGCTAAGGATCAATTGCAAACTCACTGAACATTTATGTCCCATGTGGCCCCCCTTAAAGTCACTGACTAACTCTGAGTTAGAAAGCTGAAAAGTAGGAAGTTGTGTTCTGTTATGTTAGACATCTGGTCACTCCAGCCTTTATACATTAATGTTTGGCTAACTAACTATATTGGAAACAAACTTTTATTCTGCAAAGCCTATCTATTTACCAGATTTATATTTTTATACTGAACTGTTCCTTTAAGGCCTATGTGACATATGGATATTTATCATGATGGGGGGGGGGGACAAAACATTTTAAACTTTTCAGGAGTGTGGTCAATAGGGAAAACACGTCAAGAAAGGTGATATTATGCATGAAGGCAAGGTTAAAGCACACAATCGCCTGTATAACTGTGCTAATGTTAACACTATTCATAAATATACTTGTGCCTAGTGCCAATCTGATGACTTAGGAGCATTTTCTGCAAGGTACAAAGTACACGGTACAAGAGAGCCCTGCCTTAAGAAGGGCTGGAAGAGATACTATTTGCATCAACATTGATTAGAGAAAACCTTGTGCAGAGCCACAAAGCAACCTCATTATTGCCCTAATGTGACGCCATGTAATGCCACCAAGTTTGTGCATCATTCACGTACACAGGCTAGGGAGCTTCGGGGGGAATTCAACAAGAATACAACAATGGGCAACACCAAGGCTTAGGTTTCTGTTCACCTTGGCATATGAGGCAATTACATTTGTCTGGCAGGGTCTACAATACAGACACTCCTGGGATTGTGATATAAAAAGTGTTCCAATATACTAAGCTTTTCTGTCATGGATATCCAGTGGCTGAGAACAGCACCCTGACTTCCAGACATGACTGAATTTGAGCTGCTGCAGCCCTGTACCAGGACATCTTTGGATTCAAAAGTTTCCTTTTAGTGGCCAGGAATCAAAATGTACTCTTGAAACAAAGTGGTTAGACATTTAATTTCTTAACTTTCAAACCCCAGCCATTTATAGAAATACAAGTACCATATGTGATGTGTAGGATTAGAAACTTGCTTGCCTTTGCTTTAAAACATGTACCATTACTATAATCTGTGCTTTTTCTTTTTAGAACAAGATTTACTACATGCTGCAAAAGTATATCGAGATGAGAGACTAAGAATGAAAGCAGAATCAATATCTATGGAAAATTGTAAAGAACTTAATCGACTCACATCACTTTTCCGAGGTGGATGAAACACAAAGATTATTGCTCCATTTCTTTGGACATCCTGTTTCATATAAAATACAAGCTAAGTGCTCTACCATGACTGGCCATACAGGGAGTATAATATGAACCGTTCATCCGGCTAATTTCAGGCTTCTTAAACATCCTGATAACTTGAGTCACAGGGTCCATATTTTTTTTTTTTTTTTACCATTGGTTTATTAAAGTCCCATAAAAATGAATTTCAGACACGGCATTGGAATCTTGAATATACGAAGGGCATGTAAATATTTCACTTAATTTTATTGTATATAAGAGTCAAGAATTTTCTATGTACATAGTTACAGATGTGATTGGATCAGATTTTCATACTATTCCATTAAATATGACTAGATTTAAAACTGTGAAAATAAGTTCTATTTAATTGTGTAGCTTTTAAAATATTCTTAAACAATTTAAAAGGTGCTTACGGCCACTTTCTTGAGTTAATTTTGCGATCCTAAGTCTTCCCCTAATAGTTAAGCACTCACATTGTTTCTAGTGATCTTGCTTGCTCAAAAAATCAGGCTCCATTGATTGAATAGTTTGATCTGCCAGACAAAGAAGAGAAGCTGGACGTACATGAAACAATTTGGTTGTTTGGACCAACTGAACTGTGGACCAGCCACTGATTTTACTGAACAAGCAGTTGATATAGGACTGCAGAAAGAAAGCGTAAATAAGTTATTGTTTTTGTGCCTGTTATTTAAAAAAAAAAATAACATTCAATAAAACTGGATTTTGTTTAAGTTGTATCTTTTAAATAAGTTTTATTCAGTTAATTGAATCTAGATGGAGAAGGCCAAAAAGTAATATTACTGATTCATTGCAGTGAGTGTATGAAATACTTGACACCCAGTACCAAAAGTGCATATACATTTTGAGTTTCTCTTGTATAAATCAACACTGATTTCAGATTTCATTAATCAGACCTAGACGTCTGGGCAGTTGCCCTGTACCCAAGGCTAACTTCAGGGATACACACTCACTATGGCAGTCAGGGTAGTAGGAATGCCTGGGTCCATTCCAGTTTGTTACAGAGGGATGTGGGGGAAGCAATGGTTTCAATATGAACAATAAGAATAACATTCTGGATATTATTACATTATCATCAATCAAGAAAAAATAAATGTGAGCTTTTGTTAGGTTTTTCCTTTTGTGTATAAAGTGCATTAACTAATAAAATAGTGTTTCCCCTAAGGCTAGTGTCCCATTTAAGTGGAATCTCCAACAGTGTTTTTTCTGGTACTGTCTTTTCCCATTGACTGTTTGCTCCCATTGATTTCAGGTGTGATTGCTTTTCAGAGGAAATGATATACTGAGTGTTTCCTGGTTGGAAAACATTCTGTAGCATTCTGATTGTCTGATCTCTACCTCAGGACCAGAAAATTCAAAAGATCAATAAAAAATCAGTGTGCTGATACAAAGTAAATAAATAGTGGGGGTACAAACCAGACAAACTCGAGCAGCAACTGCTGACAATTTTTTTCATGTAGGTAGGAGACCCTTTATGATTTGAACTTTTACAAATAAAACCACAACAGACCTTCCAAACTTGCATTGCCACTCTTGTCTAGCGGAGTAGAAAATAGCTTTTCTAAACCAAACTCTGGGGGTGTTATACCATTTCATACAATTCCAACACCATTTTTGTGTGTTTGCAAAGAGGAACAAATTGACTGAGTAATAGTGACAACTGTCCAAGAGATTGCTATAAAAGACACATTTTCACATGATTTGAACACTAGGATTGTTGACTAATGGACTACGCACACTAAGACCAAAAAGATTTACAGACCAGATAATTTGGTCATATCCATCCAAGACCATTTCAATAACAACATGAAGTGGGCAGACACTAGAGACTGATTAAAAGGTTCAAACCTGACAGAAGACCAAATGACCATTGGCCCCAAGCAGTAGCATTCTTCAGTCGACACTGCAGGGAACAGGTTAGGTGAATTGAGAGCTACAATATGTTTAATAGCTGTTTTCCATGCAGAAATAAATAGCAAATATTAGTTGTACTAACATTTTACAGAATCTGTACTCACCCTTACTAGTAATTTAAGTGACCTTGCTCCCTATAATGTTTCATTAAGTTGTCTGGAACTTTGATGATTTAAATTACTTGTATTTAGTTAGGCCAAATCCTTAGGAACCCTTATTTGTCAGAGATTAGAATGGAAGATGAGTATATATAGGAGAGGGCATGAATAACATAGGTTTAAAAAAACCTAAAGAACTGCCTCCAAATTAATATTACTTTTCAGGTTTTTGGGCATCACTTACCCTGGCAACCAGATAGAAACAAACAATAGAAAGGTAAATAATATAAAATCACAAAAAAGGAGGGGGAAAAAAGACTAGTTGATGAATCTTAAAATGTCAATGCCTGCATCACACTAAGGGGGTTATTTATTAAGGCGCGATTTTTTCGGGGCGTGCATATTGACTACGAAAACCCAAAAAAGACTAGTTTTTTTTTCTCGATTGATTATACCCAGAATCTGTTTCAAGTCTGAATCAGTATAAATACGTACATCATAATAATGTGATCTAATCCTTTTATAAAAATATCAGATACTGACTCTTCTCCAAAAATTGTATAGGAGTACAAGTGCTCAGATTTTTGACTTCTGCAGGGAAAAAATACTGTCTAAAAATAAAAGTAGACAAATTTTGTCCCTAGAAAGAGAGAAAACAATTAAGATCATTTGTGACAAAGAAAATTGTGGTATTCAACTTTAAACATATAAATTTTTTTAAATGTTTATTTATACAAGAGAGAAAGTCATACAATTGACAAAGTATGGATGCTACACTTCAAGTTATGCTACAGAATACCCTTTCATGATTTTAAGACATCAGATTTAGTTTGGTAACATTTTGGCTTAATTTGAATTGTGGCTTCAGTCAATGCCTAGTAAACTTGCTTTCTCTAAAACCGCAAATGTTGTGAAATGTATTAAAAGATCCAAACTGAGAAAACACCAATGTGAAAAAGTTGTGAACACCACAACTTTTTTTACTTGTCGCATGACAGCTACTACTTTTTTCTTATTGCTGCAAAAAAGCCAGTGTCAAAGACAACCAAAAACCACAAATCAAAGAATGATCTTGTTGTAAAAGGGAAACCTGCCATTGACTTCTTTGTGATTTTGACAGGTTTTAGCTGGAGTATTTTCATATTAGGAATTGTTGTAGTTTTGACACACAATAAATACCAGAAAAGGCACCTTTTTGCACTTCGTTTTAGAGATATGGCACATGGGGGGGGGGGCTGAGTTTATCTGCAGTTCAGTAGGCAGCAAGACATGCAGATTTCATGGTAATCGCATTATTATATATTTAGAGCTGTATGATCTGTAAGGGAATGTCTCCTGGCAATAATCGCCAACCCCACTGGTGCACTGGCTCTCTTAAATTTTTCTTTGGTTATGACAGAAAAATCTTAGCCAGACTCGTGTTAGCCATGAGTCTCTTACAAAGAGGTTCCATAACTAGGCCAGGGAAGTCTGGGAAACAATGCTCTGGCAAGGTGTGTTTGGAGGGCTGACCTTAATAGGGTAGAGTCAGCCCTGATTGGCAGATTGTAAGTGAAAAAATGTAGATTGAGAGACTTTGTTAAATGTAACACATACTTGTACTGACACGAGGAGTCACCAACAGTCATGGAGGAGCCTGGCATGGATGTTAAAATATACAGTAAAAGTTTTTGGAGATTACATTGACAAAAAAATCCAAGCTGTACTCTTGGTAAAACAGCAGTTATTCATATTATGCATTAGTGGTTATAATATTTCTTCCTGTGTAGCCAGAATATCTCAAACTATTGTTTGTGAAGATTCTCATTCATCCAGGTCATGGTATATCTATAGAAATAAGTCAAATCAACTGGACTTGCTGTCTTTTTTTCCTTGAAGACACTTTTTACCAGTCATCCAACTGGCTTTCTCAATTCTAAATTGAGAAAGCCAGTTGGAGAACTGGTGAAATGTCTTCAAGGAAAAAAGCACAGCAAGTCCAGTTGATTTGACTTGATTGTAACTAATAAGGCGGCAGCTGGGCTGGGGCTGCAGAGGCCAATCAGGCGGCAGCTGCGCTGGGGCTGCAGAGGCCAATCAGGCTGCAGCTGGGCTGGGGTGCAGAGGCCAGGTAACAAATAGCAAGCATCCCTACAGACTGCTCACCTGGCCAAATGGTTAAGGCACCGAGCCAGAAACCCAAAGGTCCCTGGCTCGAAGCCTAGCAATACCTGACATGGGCAAACTTAGTCCCTGACATGATTACATTCCTTTTCCTGTTCATATTTCCATTTTTGTTTTTGAATTCCTTGAAACTCTGTTTCATTTTAAGAAGTAATTGTTCATATTCTCATCTGTTAATGAAAGCCTTGCATTCATTAAAATAATGTATAAAGCGTATAGACGATGTTTCTACAATTACAGTATTTTTATTGTTTGTTTTTATGTAAAACAATAAAATTATTTTCCATGCAAAGCAGTTTACACTGGGGTATGTTTTTTCTAGCATAATATACAGTCATATGAAAAAGTTTGGGAACCCCTCTTAATTCTTTGGAGATTTTTATATTTTTAAGCTTTCAAAGTAGCAACTTCCTTTTAATATATAACATGCCTTATGGAAACAGTAGTATTTCAGCAGTGACATAAAGTTTATTGGATTAACAGAAAATATGCATCATAACAAAATTAGACAGGTGCATAAATTTGGGCACCCTAACATCAATCAATAGTTGAGCCTCCTTTTGCAAATGTAACAGCCTCTAGATGCCTCCTATAGCCTTTGAGGATTCTGGAAGTCGGTATTTTTTACCATTCCTCCATACAAAATCTCTCCAGTTCAGTTAAATATGATGGCTGCTGAGCATGGACAGCCTGCTTCAAATCATCCCATAGGTTTTGGATGATATTCAAGTCAGGGTCTGTGACGGCCATTCCAGAATATTGTACTTCTCTCTCTGCATAAATGACTGTAGATTTCGAAGTGTGCTTAGGGTCATTGGGGGTTGTTTATAAACACCGGGCAAATTTGCACCTGGGCAGTAACCCATGGCAACCAATCAGATTGCTTTCAATGTTCAACCTGCAGCTGGCTAAAAAAAGCTATCACTGATTGGTTGCTATGGGTTACTTCCCAAGGGCAAATTTGCCCAGTGTTTATAAATGAGCCTCATTGTCTTTTTGGAATATCCAACCCCTGTGTAACTGATGCTTGAACATTATCCTGAAGAATTTGTTGATTGGGCTGAATACATCTGACCTTCGACTTTAACAAGGGCCCCAGTCCCTGAATTAGCCAAACAGCCCCACAGCATGATGGAACCTCCAGCAAATTTGACAGTAGTTAGCAGGTGTTTTTCTTGAAATGTGGTGTTCTTCCACCATGGAATGTGTTTTTTGTTATGACCAAATTTTTGTCTCATCAGTCCACTGGACTTTTTTCCAAAATGACTGAGGCTTGTCTTGAGCTTTTGCATACAACAAACGACTCTGTTTGTGGCGTGAGTGCAGAAAGGGCTTCTTTCTCATCACCCTGCCATACAGATGTTTTTTGTGCAAATTGCGCTGAATTGTAGAATGATGTACAGATGCACCATCTGCAGCTAGATATTCTTGCAGGTCTCTGGAGGTGATCTTTGGGTTGTCTGTAACCACTCACAATCCTCTGCATATGCCGCTCCTGCTTACAGGAAAAACATTCTTTGGACAGATGAAACCAAGATCAACCTCTACCAGAATGATGGCAATAAAAAATTATGGAGAAGTTGTGGAACAGCTCATGATCCAAAGCATACCACATCTCTATAAAACATGGCGGAGGCAGTGTGATGGTTTGGGAGTGCATGGCTGCCAGTGGCACTGGGACACTAGTGTTTATCCATGATGTGATACAGGACAGAAGCAGCCGAATGAATTCTGAGGTGTTCAGAGACATACTGTCTGCTCAAATCCAGCTAAATGCAGTCAAATTGATTGGGAGGCGTTTCATAATACAGATGGACAATGACCCAAAACATACAGCGAAAGCAACCCAGGAGTTTATTAAAGCAAAGGAGTGAAATATTTTTGAATGGCCAAGTCAGTTACCTGATCTGAATCCAATTGAGCAAGCACTTGTTGAAGACTAAACTTTAGATAGAAAGGCCCACAAACAAACAGCAACTGAAAACAGCAGTAAAGGCCTGGCAGAGCATTAAAAAGGAGGAAACCCATGAGTTCAAGACTTCAGGCTTTCATTGCCAGAAAAAGGGCTTTCGACCAATTATTAGAAATGAACAACAGATTTTACTCTGATTTGCCAACACCAATATCAGCAAAAGACTTGACATTGTATTATTCCCTTGGTGCTCTATCCTAGGGGACCAAAAAAGAGCCAAATTTTTTTTCCAAGGATTGGGGGGGGGGGGGTCAGAGTAGTCTGCGTCCAATTTGGGTGCATCTCTATCCTATACACACTATGCCAATGTACATAACTCTTTAGGCCAGTCAATGTGTTCTTTGGCAAATTATAACCACTTTTATTCAACAATGGGGCTTTGCGGGAGCTTCTTGCCAATAGCTTGGCTTCACATAGGCGTCTTCTAATTGTAACAGTACTCACATGTAACTTAAGACATTCTTTGATCTTCCTGGAGCTGATCATTGGCTGAGTCTTCATTCCAATGGCAGTTTTCTATTTTCTTCTACATCTTTCAGGGTGTGGTTGCCATTTTAAAGCATTTGAGATCATTTAAGCTGAGCAGCCTATGATTTTCTGCACTTCTTTAAATGTCTTCCCCTCTCCAATCAACATCTTTATCAAAGTACGCTGTTCTTCTAAACAATGTCTGGAACAACCCATTTTGCTCAGATTTTCAGAGAAAAAATTCACTATAACCAGCATGCACAACATTTGCTGCCTTCCCTCCTTAAATAAGGGACGTAAATGAACTCCCTAAATGAACTAGCTATTATTTTGAACAAGCCTCAAATAATAATTTAATTACACAGAATCAGCAGTATGCATGTCATGACTGTTGGTTTTCTAAAACGCTACTACACGTACTAAAATTATTTGCCATGTAAAAATATAATTTCTGACAAAAACTGATTGTTCAAGATAGTGAACACAACTGTAATGTATTTAGACAACCCTAAAACGGAGACAACAATTTTGTCTCCTAGCTATCTCCTCTTGGCCAAACCTTGCCCTACTGACCTTTTTGGTCACGATTACTCAGTTATTAATCATATTTATCCCCAATGCTATCTCCCTTCTCTAATAACATTACCAAAACCTGTAATTTTTTTTCTTTGCAAGTGTAAAATCCATTTTTTTTTCCTCAAGCAACTACAAAAACACTTATTCATGCTCTTATCTTGAGCATGCAGAGAATCAGTCATTATGCTAGAATCATCCCACGTGAATGCACACAGAACGGATTTCAGCATTGTAGTTCAGGAGTATGCATTTCTGTGCCAAAATCCACTCCATATGCCTGCCAGACACAGAAGAATGAGGATGTAAGCTTATGGTCTTATTAGGCCGAGACTCAGTGTGTACGTAACCTTAATGGAAAAGATGCCCACCGTTTAGATATTAGATCTTTCAGTTGGCTTATGTAGAAATCATCACCAATGAAGACTGAAACCATTTCTCAACATTCATTAGGCTCACTCTGAAATGATGGATTCAGAGACTTCCAGTCCCCCCCCAGAGCAGCATAGTGAGTGGTGCATTGATTCTCTGGAAAGCAGGGGGACTTAAAGTTCCAGAATCCAACACTTCACAGTGGAATAAGTCAGGGAGGGCCTGCATTCCATGGTTTGCCTTAATGGGGGGGGGGGGGGGCGCGCTGAATAAGGTCATGGAGTATGTACTATTCTAAGTCCTCTTGAACTTACAGTATATGAAATATCAAACTCATCTGGACTACACTTTTGAATAAACTAGTCACATGGGCAATTAAAGGAAAAACTACAGTATTTGCCTAGACAAATACAGCCGCTCCCTCCCAAAGAAAAGTATTTGCCTACACGTTGTCGATTAATCAGCATGTCTATATTAAAACCACAAATTGCAGTATTTTAATTCCATGATTCAACAAATATTTCACAACCTATTGCACAATTGTCAATTCAGCTTGTTTCACAGCTAGAAATAAGATGCAATTGCATAAGTCATAACCCATCAAGACAAACATTTATTTATGCGTTTATTAAACAAATCAAGCATCAGTTGTTCCATGTTTATATATCTCCCAACAACTTGCATAAAAAAAAAAAAAAAAAATTATGTAAAACCAGAGTCCATCAGAACTGGCTTCTTGGAAGCCATGGTATCATTAAAACCACCAAGCATCTGCTTTGAAATGGGAATTTAAGTCTTGGATGAGTGTGAAAACCGGTCAAAATAGATTAACAGAAGAAGGCTGCACAACTCTGACCAGTTCTTGTGAGTCCTGACAGTGCCTAGACTGTTTTCTGCTGTCCTTTCTTTCCAATAAGGGACTTGTGTATATGTGGAATGACTCCTGCAGAGAAAAAAAAAAATTAGATGCAGACAAGAGCCAACTACACCTGTGCTACAATTATGAATTAAGGCCTAACATATGCTTGTTTTAACGGACATGCTGGTTTTCAAGGCAACAGAAGATATTCCCATTGAGAAATTAGACGGATGTTAAAAGACAAAATAAGGAAGCAAAGCAAGAAGACCACAAAAGTCACTTACCACCACCAGCAATAGTTGCTTTTATAAGAGCGTCCAATTCTTCATCACCTCTAATGGCAAGCTGCAAGTGACGGGGACTAATACGCTTTACCTTAAGGTCTTTGGAAGCATTTCCAGCTAATTCAAGGACCTGAAATTTCAACAAATACATCTAAGTAGCTGAAACAAAATGACCAATAATGCAACTATGCAGTTTGTCCAGTTGGAATAGTAAACCTTCATGGCACGTACCCACAAAACATTACAATGACAAACTATTTCTTACAACAAGCATCATTGCCTAATGGAAAGCTGCTTAGGTAACTATATTAGAAACATTTTTTATTTTGCACAGCCTATTTACCCAGTTTTTATTTTTACACTGAACAATTCCTTTAATGAAACTCAGGGATTCTGCTCAGCAGGGCCAAAGATAAATGTAACTACTTACTGTAGGCTAAGCCACACATGCATTCCCTATGATTTTTTCCACCTGTTTATTAATGAGCCTTAGAGAAGCAGATACTCTGCAATGAGCGCTGCATTTGAAAGATACTTTTCATATGCAGCTCTCATTTCAGCAGTTGTCACTGCTTCTCTCATTAATATTTGACGGAGAGAAGCAGTGACAACTGGGGCAGGTGGGAGGCGAATAACACCTTTAATAGCAAAAAAAAAAATCTACATTACCTCAGCAGTCAGATATTCCAAAATAGCAGCTGTATATACTGCTGCTGTACCACCCACACGTCCATGACTGGTAGTTCTGTTTTTCAGAAGTCTATGTATACGACCAACTGGAAACTAAAAAGAACAAAACCATGTATATAGCAATATATATGCAGTAGTTTATGCAATTGTACAATGAACCTATGGTTTTCTGGACAAGGAATATTCGTAATGTGCCCATACCTTAAGTCTGTTAAACCATTTAAACATAAAACCCAATAGGATTGTTTGCTACCAACATGAGGCATGTACCTTAGTTACCATAAATTACAAGGTGCTGGTTTATTAGAGAAAAAAATTATTACTTAAATTGGTCTCTAAATGCAGATGTCATTCCCATAGTCAAGAGCTTTCTGGATACCAGTTTTCCAGATAAGGGATATTAAACATGGGCAATGGTAACCAGGTGGATAAACTAGAATACAGAGTATAACAAAAGGCACTTGTAAAACAGAGGAAGATAACTGCTTTCAGGAAAATGGATCTTATACCTGTACTAGATTTTTTGTATATTCTTTATTTTCAGTTTTTGAAATAATAAACAAGGGAGATACAGAAAACAATGTATAATTCAAGAGTATACAAGTCATGACAAGGTTTAACTATTCATACAGCAATATTCCTTAAACCAGGTTCTAATACATTATGAAGTTGTGTGGGTTTGAGCCTATACTACCAAGTTGAAGTCATGGGGTTTGTACTAGTAGCTGACCAGCTTTGTTTTACTGTTCCTTTGTATATTAAGTAATTAAGTTAAGGTTACCATATGTTCCAATATTCTTAACGTCTATTATAGAAAATACAAGTTATTTCCTCTATTTTCCTTGTCTCTTCTACTAGGGCCATTCATTTAGCATGCGATGGAGGATTTCCACCACCTAGGAATTAACGTTTTAGCTGCATGTAAAAGATGACGAGTAAGAAAATCTGATAATTTTATCACATTAAAAAAGAACAAAGGGGTATCAGTTACCTTTATTGGCATTTTAGTGATTATAGATATATCCCATACAATTTAAGAGCAGATTAAAGCTGCCGCTATCAGTCCTTTAGACCAATTCGGTAGCTCGTCTTGCCAGTGTATGGGGGCTTCAGATGGATCTTCGATCGCGAAGGTTTAATTTTTCAGGCGGTCGACCCATCAGAGCCCATTGCTCCTTGTAATCCAATTATTCATTTGGCCCTAGGGCCGAACATTCGACTATAACCCTACTATTAGTGGGCATATCGGGGAAAATCCACTCGTTTGGCAAGGTTGCCAAACAAGTGGATGTTAGTGTATGGCCATCTTAAATTCCAAAATACTGTAAGGCTGGGGCACGTGTACCGTGTGAAAAGGGGATTACCTTCTTTTAACCCACAAATATACTTTTGAACTAAAGGGATACAGTCACGGGAAAAACAAGTCGCCCCCCCCAAAACGCATCAGTTAATAGTGCTGCTCCAGCAGAAGTCTGCACTGAATCCATTTCACAAAAGAGCAAACTTTTTTTTTCATATTTAGCTTTGAAATCTGACACGGGGCTAGACATATTGTCAGTTTCCCATCTGCCCCAGTCATGTGACGTGTGCTGATAAACTTCAGTCACTCTTTACTGCAAGCTGGAGTTATATCACCCCCACCCTTTCCCCCCAGCAGCCTAACAGAACAATGGGAAGGTAACCAGATAGCAGCTCCCCAATACAAGATAACAGCTGCCTGGAAGTTCTAAGTAAAATCCAGGTCCCACTGCGACACATTCAGTAACATTGAATAGGAGAATAGCCTGTCAGAAAGCAGTTCCATCCTAAAGTGCTAGCTCTTTCTAAAAGCACATGACAAGGCATTACAACAAAGAAAAAAAAAAAAAAAACACACACACTTGTTGGTTCAGGAATAAAAGGTTATATTTGAGTGTGAATTATTTGCAATGCAATTTAGAAATAAAAACTGCATGATAAAAATGACAGAATCATGCAACAGTACTGGAGAAGTAACAACCTACAGCGAACTGAGTGGAAATGTTTAGAACGTTTCAGTGAACAGGTGGTGCTCCTCCCCCTCAGTGCAACAATTACAAATCCCATCCCCCCCCCAATGAAAGTGGAATGGCCCGGGCGCTAGTCTGGCCCTGTGACTATACACAATGGCGCACGTACCTGCAGCCCAGCTCTGGAGGATCGGGTGATAGAGGTTGCCTTAGCTTTTCCGGTATCTTTGCCAGCCTTGCCTCCAGCCTGTACGGGACAGACAAATACACATTGAAACACGTGATAGGGCACAGAATTCTATGCATCTCTCAGCTGGTCAGGGCTTGTGTTTATAATAACGCGGGCAACTAGACCCTATGTAGTCTCCTTTATGACCACCAACATAGACCTACGCGCCTTATTCTAAACTACAACGCCCAGCATGCCGACTTCCGGTGAGTGAATACAGTCCACAAAGAGCCATGGCTGCGTGCGAGACTATTAAATTCCCATACCGCGATACAAGCGCATCAACACGATTAAAACAAAAACAGTCGTATTGTATAACCGTGAATTAAGAGTTTAAGCACACAGTACCGGCCTCAATCACAAGAGAGTTAAATCGTGCAAGCGGGACAAAGGGTGTACAATACTACATACACAAACCCTCTCCTGCCGCCACAAGCACTTACAAAGAAAAATTAACGCCAAGTTAAATATATATAAAAATTGCGCGCTGCCGTGAAATCCCGCAGCCTCCCCACTGAATCGAAAGGGATTAAAAAGGGCTGGAATTGGAAAGGCACCGATTATGTATTCCAAGGACCGGCGCACAGTTACTTACCATTTTTATCTCAATCAAGTCCTCGTTAAACCTAAACAGACGCTCTGAAATACGAAAGTCTCCTTCTTCCCGGGCCAATTTTATAAAAGGGTCGAGTGCATCCGGGAACCTGAGCTCAGAGCCCGACCAATAGAGAGCCGCCACTCTTGTTCTAGGCTGAGCCAGTGACGTGCGACGAAAGCGTTTGGGGCGTGGCGCTTGGTCGCTGCATTGTTCATGAAACAAGGCGTGCGAGGGCGCGAAATTTTTGAGGGATGTGTTTTGTTAACTCTGTAAGTGGGTCACACAATCTCTCTCTGCCTGTATTTCTTGACTCAGGCGTAAAACTGCTTGAAATGAATTAAATCATACCTAATATACTGTTGTGAGGATTGTGTTTTTGTGGTACGTGTTCGAATGTTAAGAACGTTTATGGAGTAAAGATAATATTGCTATTGGCGCAATTATGCATACAACAAAATGTTAAACAAAGCTTGAAAGTGGGAAAGAATGAGGGTTTCTGTTGTTGCTGGCCAAATGAAAAACGACTATTTATCAAGATTGTATTAAAAAGGAAGCAAACTAACAAACATGGAGCAGGAAAATGTTTAATAAAAAGTGTCAGCCAAAGACAGAACTGAGCCTTTTTTTTTATCTCCACAGTGCATCCATTTTCTACATTCACTCAGGTCCAGACTTAGAATTAAAATAGGCCCTGGCCTTAGGTACACAGAGGTCCAAGCAGCCCATACAGGGGTCCAAATAGCCCCCACCAGCCCACTAAATACTGAATTTCTATGGCACCTTAATAGCAGCCCCTCTGGCATTTGCCAGAACCCACAGATTGCAATTCCGAGCCTGCACGCATTTGTAACCGGAGCATAGACTGGTTTCATTCCTTACAAAATGGATTTAGGCAGCACTCCGGTTAAAACAAGAGAGCATTTATTGCAACATGAGGTGGATCCACATCGCCTGACGCGTTTCGGGAAGTATTCCCTTACATAGGCAGGCCTGGACTGAGATTCAAAATAGGCCCTGTCATTTCAGGTACACAGAGGCCCAAACAGCCTCCCACCCGTCCAATATACTGTGACTGTCTATGGCAACTTACAGCAGCCCCTCTGGCATTTGCCAGAACCCACAGATTGCCAGTCTGGCCTGCTCATAGGTTATGATTAAGGTAATCTTACTTACCTCCGAAACGCATCATGTGGTGTGGATCCACCTTATGTTGCAATAAATGCTCTCTTGTTTTATCCGAAGTGCCGCCTAAATCCATTTTGTAACTATATGCACAGCTGGGGCGCTGGTGGCTGAGCACCCGGACTTAGTGTGGAACGAATGGGAAGAGGACACTCATGAGGGATGAGTCTGGAGTGGCTATTTTCCCCTTTCATTCCTTATATGATGAACATTTGGATGGCAATTAGGCTTGCCACTTGGCTGGTAAAAATGATACACAACCCCAGTTATTAATAGGGAAGAAATATAGATATATAGGAAGGCCGGTATTCTTTTTTCTTGGAAAGGTAGCAACCTTAAAGGGGTTGTTCACTTTTGAGATGAAGTTTAGTAGAGAGTGATATTCTGAGACAGTTTGCAATTGGTTTTCATTTTTTTATTATTTATAGTTTTTTTCCCAGTTATTTAGCTTTTTATTCAGCGGCTCTTCAATGTGCATTTTAAGCAATCTGGTATATAGGGTCCAAATTACCCTAGCAACCTTGCATTGATTTACATAGTAACATAATAAGTTAGGTTGAAAAAAGACACACGTCCATCAAGTACAACCTTTTAACTTTTTTTTTTTAACCTGCCTTACTGCCTGTTGATCCAGAGGAAGGCAAAAAACCCCATCTGAAGCCTCTCCAATTTGCCTCAGGTGGAAAAATTCCTTCCTGACTCCAAAATGTCAATCAAACTAGTCCCTGGATCAACTTGTACTATGAGCTATCTTCCATAACCCTGTATTCCCTCACTTGCTAAAAAGCTATCCAACCACTTTTAAAGCTATCTAATGTATCAGCCTGTACAACTGATGCAGGGAGAGAATTCCACATCTTCACAGCTCTCACTGTAAAAAACCCCTTCCGAATATTTAGGCGGAACCTCTTTTCTTTTAATCGGAATGGGTGACCTTGTGTCAGCCGGAAAGACCTACTGGTAGATAAAGCATTAGAGAGATTATTATATGATCCCCTTATATATTTATACTTAGTTATCATATCTCACCTTAAGCGCCTCTTCTCCAGCTTGAACATCCCCAATTTGGCCAGTCTTCCCTCATAGCTTAGTTGCCCTTCTCTGGACCTTCTCTAATACAATAATATCCTGTTTGAGAGATGGAGACCAAAACTGTACAGCATATTCTAGATGGGGCCTTACCAGTTTTCTATAAAGTGGAAGAATGACCGCTTCAATGCCCCTTTTAATACAGCTCAAGACATTATTTGCCCTTGATGCTGCTGACTGGCATTGCTTGCTACAGCCAAGTTTATCATCTACAAGGACTCCAAGGTCCTTTTCCATAGTGGATTTGCCTAGTGCAGTCCCATTAAGGGTATAAGTGGCTTGGATATTCTTAGATCCCAGGTGCATGACTTTACATTTATCAACATTGAATCTCATTTGTCACTTAGCTGCCCAGATTGACAGTTTGTTAAGATCCTGTTGCAAGGATGCCACATCCTGATTGAATTAATTGGGCTGGATAGTTTTGTGTCATACAAACACTGATACATTACTTACAATACCCTCCCCTAAGTCATTAATGAACAAGTTAAATAAAAGTGGACCCAATACCGAGCCCTGAGGGACCCCATTAAGAACCTTACTCCAAGTAGAGAATGTCCCATTAACAACCACCCTCTGTACCCGATCCTGTAGCCAGTTTCCTATCCATGTGCAAATGATTTCTTTAAGCCCAACAAACCTTAGTTTAGAAAGCAGTCGTTTGTGGGGCACAGTATCAAACGCTTTGGCAAAATCTAAATAGATCACATATACTGCCCCCCACTGTCCAGTATCTTATTACCTCATCATAAAAAGCAATCAAATTAGTCTGACATGACCTATCCTTCTTAAAGCCTTGCTGATTGCTGCTCATAATGTCTCTTGAATAAGAGACTGGAACATAAATAGGAGTGGGCCTGAATAGAAAGATGAGTAATAGAAAGTAGCAATATTGTAGCCTTACAGAGCATTTGTTTTTTAGAAGGGAGTCAGCGACGCCCATTTAAAATCTGCAAAAAGAAAAAGGCAAATAACTATACAGGCCCGCGAAACATTGTGCTAAGTAACACAGCTAACTGATCTTCTGCGTGACGCTGGGCTGGGGGCGGAACAATCCTTCCATAGGCTGAAGCGTAATAAGCCTATGGAAGGATTGTGCCGCCCCCAGCCCAGCATCGCTGAAACAGCACAGAAGATCTTTTAGCAGTGTCGGAGGGTTAGTTCAACGCAGGTTTGCAGGACTGGGGGAGTCTTTGATGGGGGCCTTCAGGGAAAATATTACGGGCGCAGCAACTACTTGATACTGACACGTTCCTATGATTTTGATAAGATTGTGTAGGTATCACTTCAATGACAATAGTATGTTTGAATGCAACAATCTAAAACTAACCATTCAGATTAAAATTGTAGATTTAATGGGGAACTATCGCAAAAATAAAATAGATAGTTATTGACACTTAGATCCAATAAATTTTATAGGGTGGGGGCGTCATTTTCTGGCAGATGAATTAGAGCTTACTCAAATAACTGATTCCAGTATAAACACAATCTAACAAAACAACTGCCTTTTGCACAAAAACTGTCAATGATTATCTGACACCCAACTGCTGCTTGAAGAGAGAATGAAGAGAAACAGTTTCTGAGAGAGGAATAGTGAAGATAAACTTGATTATTCCAGAAACAGTACAGCATTGTTAATTCATTGTTTTTAGAAAGTTTCTTATTTCAATATGCTAAAGCTTATATGAAATTTTCATTTTTGCGATAGTTCCCCTTTAAAGTAGGAAAAATAAAAACCTACAAAATTCTGGTAATTAATTGACAGGCAGCAATCATACAAAAGTTATGTCCCAGAAATAGTAGTGACAACCATGGATGTCTTCAGATAGTCTGTTCTACTAAATGACTGATCGCCATGGTACGAAAATTGTCGAGACCGTTAAATACATCCCAGACGGTCCAAAAATTAGTACAACTATAAAACTTCCAAATGATTAACCCAGTCAGCGCGAAGGACAGCTCAGAACAAATATGCAGCAATTCAAGCAGTGTGCAGGGGGAGAAAATTATGGCAACAAAAGAAAAATAAAACCAATATAGTGTAGTATTTTTGTGATTGTTGGGGATTTCGGATGAAAAATGTGTATTTGGCAAAAGTTTTCCAACTTTTCACAGTTTCCATTCATTTTGTTTCTAGCATCACTGGGACTTATTGTTTTCTCTGTCTGCTTGGTCTGACATAAGATTTAAAGGCAGATGAGAGGGTTACTCACTGTGTGGTGCCAATTTGCATAAACCTTCTACATTATAATAACTTTAGACCCCTGGCTGGCTTTTCACTTTGCTGAGAAACACACAAGCCTAGGTTACAATGCATGGCGGTCTGCAGTGAGATTCAAAGTAGTCCCTGGCATATGAAGTACACAGATGCTCAAACAGCCCCCCACCTCAGGCCCAATAAATAGCGATGGTCTATGCCTGGCATTATACAGCAGCCCTCTGGCATCTGCCAGAGTTATAGTCTGGGCCTATATGTATGTATATCTTAATTATAAAGCAGTACTAGTATATGCAGCACTGTACAATTTTACAGTATATAAAAGTACACAAAGGTAGGACAACATTATCAGGATGCAAGTTCAGGCTTCATAATGTTCCTTGCGGAGAAGGATTCCAGAGGTGATGAACAGCAAGATAGAAAGGTTTATTTAAGATGAGAGATAGCAGTGGGTGTGGATGATGTAAACAGATGTTGGCATACTTCCCAACTGTTCCATTTTTCACGGGACAGTCCAGATTTTGACAGCTCAATCCGCAGTCCCAGATTGTTACTGAAATTAAAAGTTTCCTTACACCACACTGCCATCTTTTTGATTATCACAGGAATTACATGTGCCTGCTCTGAAGCATGATCTGTGTACTTCCAGCACTATGGGGGAAATTCACTAAAGGGCAAAGTGACTAACGTTAGTGAAAATTCGCCAGCGTGACATCATTTTGGGACTTTGCCGATTTACTAACGGGCGCAGGCGTAACTTCGCTAGTGAAGGAGATAGACTAGCGCTACTTCGCACTCTTACGCCAGGCGAGTGTTACTTCGCAAATTCACTAAGATGCGCATTTTACTCAACGTTACCTGTTCCGCCAGACTTGCCTTCACCAGCTCAGACCAAGCAAAGTGCAATAGAATGTATAGGGCTTCTTCAATTTTTAGTTGAAAATTTTCTAAGTCCCAAAAAATGCTGGCGTCTTTTACATTTTCAGGGTGACAGGCTGCAAAAGTACGTAAAAATTTTTTTGGGTACCCAGGCTCCCCTATACATTTACTAACATATGGCACATAAACTATACACTGGACACATGTATAGGGCAAAATAATAACTTTATTTTATGAAGATTTCCTGGGCTTGTGTAGTGTAATGTATTTGCTGCAACATATACGTCCATTCAACTTTAACTTCCCGCCGTATGCAAATTAGCCAACGCTAGCGCAACTTCGCCAGAGTTCGACGCCCTGGACACAACTTCAGATTTTAGTGAATTAGAGTTGTCCTGGCGCAGTGTTGCGATGTGAGCGAAGCCTGCACTGGCGATTTTCTGCATATTGGTGAATTTGCCCCTAAGTCTAATGGCACACAGAAAGTTTTCTGCACTGGGGTATATACTCCAGCAGAGAAAAGCTGATCTGCTATCTTCAGAGCCGGGCCAACCCAGCCAGACGCCCTAGGCAACCTGGCTGGGCACGGCGCCGGCTGACTGCACGCTCGACGCGCATGCGCAAAACTGCATGTGCACATGCGCAATTACAAGAAATTATCCATGGCAGTCGGCGAAAGACAGAACCGGACAATGGGGTAGGCGTCAGAGCAGGTACGTATCTGAATTTGTGTGCTTTGACAGGCACAGGATCTCAGCCCATCAGTCTATACACAGAGAGGATTTCAGCATGGACATGCTAAAGTATGTAGTGTTGTTGTCTGTATAGTGCCTGTCAGCACACAATCAGGTAGCAGAAGGCCACAAATTGTCTTTTCACCATTGGTATAATTAAGTCAGCAGAGAAATGGACTTGTGTGCTACTAACCTACAATATTAATGTTCACAGTTTAATTTATAATTAGCAATGCCATTTCTGGGGAGGCTGCCACCTCAGGCAGCAGCCTCAACGCCACCCCTCCCTTCCACTCTGCAATTAAAACTTTAGCATCGGAGCAGATTCAAGGGTGGCAGGGCAACGCTAATGCAGAGGGAGCTATTGCGGTAATTCCACTAGAAGAGCCACATTCTGGTTTAAAAAACATTATTTACAAAATTAGGTTCTTAAAGTTACAAGGGGCGTTTTTTTTTGTTGTCTCATGGCAGGAGCGGTCCTGATAATAAATATACCCCAGTTTGTGTTCACAGCTAATCAAGTTACAATAAAGAATATTGATAGGTGCTCCAGAATAATAATGTAAAGGGCTCACAAAGTCGATCATGTGGTACAGGTGCACCAGACCCCCAGCTTCAGGGAGCGACAAACCGAAAAACACTTAGAGGAATCCTCAGGACCAAAAATATAAGTTAAACAATTAAGTCTTTATTCATCATAGTTAAAAGTATAAGTACATCTCCATAGGCCCTACTTGTTTCGTACCCACAAAGGCCTACGATTAAGTAACTTTTTAACTTATATTTTTGGCCCTGTGGATAGCCGGAAAGCACTGTTGTTTTGCTGTGTCACAGCTAATAAAGCACTGGGGACATTTGTGTTGCTATATAATAAGCTGCAGTTTTAAAAGAAAAAAAGTATATATTGTTTGGCTATTTTTGTTTCCTTCAATCACAGTTAGATGAAGTGCAACAAAAATGCATTTATCTGCTCTTGTCCATGTAAACAGAGTGGGTCAGTCAGACCCTTTTGATGCTGTGGGGGAGGTTATGCCTTCATTTCTCTATTATGCACAATACAAAAAAAAAACCAAAAGAATCCTGCTATCCAGAGAGTCCTGCAATTGAGCTTCCTGGGGCAATGGCACATTGGGACAAATGGGACAAATTGTCACCTGCGCTTACCGTAATCTCTTATAGCGCAGGTGACAAAATATCCCTTCCGATTTACATTAATCTAAATCACCAGTTGGAAAGTATGTGTTGCCTGTGTTTTCCAATCACTTTAGGCTACTACATTAATGGCTGCAAGTTTTTACATACATCTACATTGGCTGTCCAGCAGCTTGAAGTCAAATAACTTTAGACCTGAAGCATCTTGTAGCTGATGAAGAATACTTTATTAGAGTATCCACTGACAAGACAAAAGTCAAATTAAAAAATAAGGTCAAGATCAGAGTCTCTTTACTGACAAAGTGCCATAGGAAAATAAAATCCTCTGGTTCACTTATGCTTAGCATTTATATCGTAGCTGCTCTACTAGTTTATTCTTTTAAATGATAGCTGAATGGAAGACTAAAGCTGGCCATAGACGCAAAGATCCATAGATTTTCGGACCGTGTGTGGAGAGTCCCGACATTTGTAGTGTAATCAAGTGCAGTTTAGATTCATCATATATATATATATTCTTCTCTACAGAGAGCAACACTCTTTTCTTGAATGGGCTTTTCATTCTGTTGCCAGCATAAGTAAGTGCGCAATATTTACAGAACAGATGTGGGATCTATTATCTTGAAAACTTATATTGAAAACTGAGAAACATAACTGAGTAGAGTTCATAGAGTTTTATTTGTACTGTAATAATTGAACTGTACTTTATGTTTAATTAAGCTGCAAACATACATGTTGGTGATGATCATTGTTTGTTTGTTTGTTCTTTTTATTAGTAGACTGAAGGTCCATATTACAGAAAGACTTTTCTAGAATACCTGAGGTCCCAAGCATTCTGGATAATAGATCCCATACCTGCACTACATGTATAAACCAAGACTACAGTTTATAGACTATTTACATTTTAAAAGCTCTATAGTTGAACTGGGCTGATTTCAAAATCTAGTGCCATGAGTCAAAATTCATTTCTTACAAAAAGACTGCAGATTTTCCTGGAGTTTGGCTTAGTAATAGTGAGATATGTTGAAATCTGATTTGCCATCAAATAGATTGAACCAAGTTACTGATTGACTAATGTTTTAAGAATGACCTTCAACAAACTGCATAAACCTTATACACGACAGTTGACAAAAATGACATAACATGTAAATTTGTATTTCTACGCCTTTTAGACTAATTTTAACACATTTGCACAAATGCTGTATAAACTAGGATACAAACTTAGCCTCACTGGAAAAACAGTTCTATTTACTTCCCATATTTAAATTATAACGGACAACCCCATATAATATTGCTCACATTCTTGTTTCAGAAAAATTATTTTTTAGGTTATACTCTTGTTGAAACTTAGTATGGGTTGTTTGATCTGCATAAGTGTATTTAAATAAGTGATCCAAAACTGTGAGCAAAGAACCACAAAATTCATAATGTTGTGCAATTTTACATATAGTATAGGGCATGGTAAGAGGGGTTTCTGCCTGAACCATGGGCATAAGGGGGCCTATAAGAAAAAATAATTTTTATCTTTTCCTATAGATGAAGTCACTATTTTACAACCCTACATGCAAACTTCGAGGATAATGGTTACATAGTGGTATTACTATTGCATTTAGTTATAAAGCACCAACATATTTTTCAGTGCTGTACATAAGGGCACATAATTGAAATAATTTATTCATAATTGATGAATAATTAATGATTACATTCAGCCTGCCTTGATCTTTGCCTGGAATTTGACTTTGAACTTGATTAACTCTGTTGCCCTGCCCTTCCCATTCCATTTCTAATCCGTCACTTCAGAACACTCTGTGAGGGGTCCCTGGCATAATTATTACCTTTTCTGTTTTACAATTTTTTTATTTGATTTGTAAGTAATATCATATATTTGCTTAGATTACATTTTCTGAGATTACTATAGCTCCTAATTCAATTACAGATATTCCCATGGATTTAAATTCAGCATTCAAGTGAAAATGTATTAGATATGTTTTACTGATCAAATTTAATCTGGCCTTTTATCTGTTAAAATTTTAATTTTACATTTTATTTGCTTCCCAGTTAAATATAGGAGGGGCCATGCTAAACTTGTATTGCTTTTTGTTTAATATGCTTTCTGTAGTTATGGTTTTGACTTGTCTTTTTTTCTCTACTCTTTGCTCGGGGGCTTCTGCTCTAATATATATTGTATACCTCTTGTGCCATGTAATTTGTTTACTTGATTGAACATAATGTGCACCTATTCCGAAATGATGGTTGTATATCACAATAAATTGACTTTCGTATATGTGCATTAGAGAGGCCCAACATTTTTTTGGTTCCTCTATGCTCAATGTGCACTTGATAGGAGCACCCAGAAACAGTAATTTAAAATTAATACATAATAATTTGTGTATTAATTTGCTGTATGAAAGTCACTTAACATTAGATTTAGGACTGAAAGCATTGCTTAGTGAATTTATTCTAACTGCATAATGGCAGATTTGACAGTAAGCTAAACAATTTGAGATTTGACTGATACTGAGCTTCACTGAGACTTCACTGGGGACTAGAAGGTCAAGAACTATTGCCTGATGGTTCAGTGAGCACCTGCTACCTTTCAGTGATAAGGTCCCAAATATGATTACCGTGTAGACACTGCAGAGAGCTCTACTTCTGGGTACTCCATGTTCCCCCATATACTAAAAAAAACAAGTTTAAACACTTCATAGCATATATAAAAGAAGATATACCAAAAAACATGTCCAATAACTCTAGGAAACCCATGCTCTTTTTCTCCTGATTGTTGACAGCAGAGGCATATAAAACGTTGAGACTAGTGATGGGCGAATTTGCGCCGTTTCGCTTCGCCCATAAATTTGCGAATTTCGTGAAACGGCGGCGTCTCGTTTTTTTTTACGCTGGCGCCCGTTTTTGACACCGGCGTCCGTTTTTGTCGAAATTTTTTTTTGCCGCCCACAAATTTTTGGCACAAATTTTTGCGGGAATTTATTAGCTGGAAGAGAATCGCGCAAATTCACCGCGAATTCGCGCCTGGCGAATATATTCGCCCATCACTAGTTGAGACATAAGTGGGCCTATAAACTGAAATGAATGTCTGAACCAGGCAGTAGTTCAAATAGTGACCTGTGTCAGTTGCCACAGTGCAGCTACACTAGAACAACAGGGCCCACACATCATTTGCACGCCAAATGACGAAAATGACACCAACTGCAACATCCTCTAAACAGGTCTGGACTGAGATTCAAAATAGGCCCTGGCATTTCAGCTACACAGAGGCCCAAACAGCACCTCACCAGCCCACTAAATAGGGCCTGTCTATTGCAACTTACAGCAGCCCCTCTGGCATTTGCCAGAACCCACAGATTGCCAGTCCGGGCCTGCCTCTAAACTTAACACATTGGCTGCAATTGTTTTTGGCACAGTCTCCCTGATGGGCACAACGGGGCTAGAATTCCAACAACAACATTCGCCCTACTTTCAGTTTTCCAAACAAATGTCTAATTCATTATAATGTCTAGGACTGTAGGAGATGTATGTGTATGCGCATCGATTAATTCATGAGTGTATACATTAGATAAAGAGAGAGCTACAGACTACCAATGTACCAGAATATATGTTTTTTGCCCAAATGTGTCCATTAAAGACAACAGTTTATGGTACAGGATACCATAATCCAAAATTCCTGACAATTAGTGGGTTATTTACTTAAATCTGAAAATGTCTCACTAATTTCTTAAAACCACTTTGACCAAACTCCCATGCACATTTTTACCAATAAATTTACTCGATAAAATCTGGTGCAGGAAAAGACTCGATAAAATCGTGAAAAAATTTGAGTTTGTTTTTGACGCCTGAAGACTTATCACCTGAAAACCACAAATTAATTTGATTATTGTACAAAACCCAGCGAAGATCATGATATCTTTCAATTGTAAATGGGACATCTGCCATTGATTTTATACAGTATTTTTTATTCTGACTTTTAACAGCATTGGGGCTTAATAAATCCGGAAATTTTTTAGGGTTTTTTTCCTACGAAAAAATTGTGTTTTTCCCCTTTAAAACTCTGACCAGAAAAAATCCGAGTTTAGTAATAACCCCTTAGTGTATGCATAAGCATACAGTAAGCAATCTTTTGCTAAAGTCAAACTCTGTATCTTCAGAAAAGAGGATCATCATATCCAAAAAACTCACTACAAATCCTTCAGTGTCAGTGCATCCTGCTTCTCATTGTTGAAAATTGCTTCACTCTGAGTGATGGATTTTCTTCTTAAAGGCGTTGTTAACCTTCCAACACATTTTCAGTTCAGTTGTTTTCAGATAGTTCACCAGAAATACAAAGGTTTTTTTCTATTTGTGATACTTTTTCTAAAACTGAAGCTTAAAGGCATGGCTGTATTTAGGTGTGATGCCACCCTAGGCATAGAAACTAAACATGCCTCTACGTCATGCATGCTGCCGTCATGTGCCCTCGTGCATACCTCACGTGCCGTGTGCACTGAGGTCACGCAACGCGTTCAGCGGAAGTGACGTCAGCACACTGTGTGCATGACGTCACTTCCGCAGTCTTCCTCAGACCCCCTTGTTAAAAAAACAAAACAAAAAAAACTGAAAAAATAGGCACCCAAGGGCTGCCCCCAAAACCATGCCGCCCTAGGCACAGGCCCTTGGGGGCCTATATATAAATACAACCCTGCTTAAAGGAAAACTATATCCCTGAACAATGTTGGTCTCTATAAAAAGATATTGCATAAAGCAGCTCTTATGTAAAATCCTGCTTCATGTAAATAAACCATTTTCATAATAATATACTTTTTTAGTCGCATGTGCCATTGGTTAATTATAAATAGAAAATTGAAAAATTTTGAAAAATAAGGGCCGCCCCTGGGATCGTACAATTCACGGTGCAGACATACAATCCAAACAAACCATACATGTTAGGTCACATGAGCCAATTAAAAGAGTTCTGTCCATATTTCTTCCTGTTACAGTTAGAGCTGCAGTATTTCTGGTCAGGTGATCTCTGAGGCAGCACAGAGACCATCATGAAATGGGGGTTCAAGTCAAGAGATGTAAAAGGGCAATATTTACTATATATATATATATATATATATATATATATATATAAGCACAAGAAAAACATCTGAAAAAGTATTTATTTATGGTAAATAATCTGAAAACAACTGAACTGAAAAAAGATGTCTTGAAGGGGAACAATGCCTTTAAATATTGTCTATTGTGTTTTTTTTCTACACCCTACACTACACTAAACTACAACTAAAGCAGTTTTTTACTGTATTAACATTTCATTTTATGCAGAATGTATTATCAGGACCAGAGGCCCTAGACAGAAGAGGCATCTGCCTAGGGCACATTGATGGGGGGGGGGGCACTGGGCTGGTATCTGTTGAAGGGTCTTCTGCCTACCCCTCTAGTCTGGGTTTGCTTACTCCCTCTGCCAATCTACCCTCTTGTCGGTGCAGCTCCCCCATGCAATGTCACGGTGCATGCATGCGCACACATGGTAGCTACTAGGGTTGCCTAGGCGTCCAGTTGGCTTGAACCTGCCCCTTGTGTTATTACCTAGAAAATACAACAACACATAACATGAATTTTCTTTTACAAAATTAATTTGCACCAAAGTTGTTCAGAATAATTGTAAAACAAAGTAGAAACTGGAAAACTCAGTTACTTTAAACAAACTGTAAAGATTAACAAATCAGAAATATTAGGGATAGTATTGAAAGGAAAATAAACCTTGTTTATACCCCTTTAAGATATTGAACATTATTAATTAATTTATACCCATAACTGTATATGAATACAAAAATAATCAGTCAATAATCAAATTTACGGGCGAAGTGGCTAACGCTAGTGAAAATTCGCCAGCGTGATGTCATTTTGCCACTTCGCCAATTTACTAACAGGTGCTGCCGTAAATTCGCTAGTGAAGTGGACCTACTCTAGCGCTACTTCGCACCCTTATGCCAGGCGAAGTTGAGCTATGGCGAAGGGACGTAACTACGCAACGTTACCTCTTGCACCAGACTTGCCTTTGCCACCTCAGACCAGACGAAGTGCAATAGAGTAGATAGGACTTGCTTGGTCAAAGTCCCAAAAAACGCTGGCATCTTTTACTTTTTTTAGGGTGATAGGCTGAAAAAGATCGTACATTTTTTTGGGGGTACCCTCCTTCCCCCCTAAATTTTCTAACATATGGCACCTAAACTGTACAGTGGGCACATGTATAGGGCAAAATAACAACACTATTTTATTTTATGAAGCTTTCCCAGCCTTGTGTAGTGTAATGTATTTGCTGCTACATATACGTCCATTGTACTTTAACTTGGCGCCGTATGCAAATTAGCCATCGCTAGCGTAACTTTGTTTTTCTTGATGAAGCAACACTAGCGCAACTTCACTACCGTTCGCCTCCCTGAGCGCAACTTCGGATTTTAGTGAATTAGCAGCGCCCTGGCGAAGTGCGTTGAAGGAGTCGCTAGTGCATTTTGTTGCTTAGTGAATTTGCCCCATAGATACTTCTATACATACATGGATATATTAATATGTGCACATGAATAAATATATGTTGCATAAAATCAAAACTATGTCTCCTGCTAAGTTAAATATAAACTGATTCTCATGTTGTAG
Source organism: Xenopus laevis (assembly GCF_017654675.1). Taxonomy (NCBI): domain Eukaryota; kingdom Metazoa; phylum Chordata; class Amphibia; order Anura; family Pipidae; genus Xenopus; species Xenopus laevis. The sequence goes on along the minus strand of NC_054372.1, from coordinate 63,066,795 downwards.
GCAAGAAGGCAGTTAACTATAACTAACGATTTATAAATGAAAGAACTTTGACCATTAAGGAATGTTGGTGTCTAGCATAACCTCTTATAAAAAAAAATCAACATTGTTCACTATGTGCATTCTGTTATTCTTAACACATATTCCATTGTCCAATATTTAGTACTCGTCTTAAATAAATTATAAAATAAATATTTCCTTAAACATACCCAAAGGCTTGTTAAATATCCTAAAAGATATGTAAAATATACATAAACAGGTGTTGGGCAAGCCTCTTTCATATTTTTATGCACAGTTACAGACTGTTAGGGGTGCCCCTCTAAATAACTTACGAACGAAGTGGCAGCAGGACATCCCTGAGGTCACGCAGGAGCACTGGGAAGAATCACTGACTTCCATCTTCGAAGGAGTAATCAGTAGTAAAGACAGAATGACACAAATTAACTACTTGCATAGAGTTTATTTTACCCCACAACGACTGCATAAAATGAATCCAGCCATTAGCTCAGAGTGCCCCAGATGTCACCACTCCTCAGCGGACTTTTTTCATATGGTGTGGGATTGCCCTGTAATTAAATCGTATTGGAGGGCGGTTGTACAGCTCATTGAAGATAAAACTGACCTTTTCGTGCCGTTAGAGCCTAGAGTACTTTTGTTGGGTCAGTTAGAGGAAGTGTCCCCGAGGAGGGCACATCGTACATTACTATCTGTACTCTGTATGTATGCAAAAAAATCGATTGCAATTAAATGGAAGTCTGGGGAGGGACCCAATGTTACAGACTGGGAACAGTTAGTGGAAAAATCCCTGCCATTGTACAAATTTACATACATGAAAAGGGGCTGCCCTGAGAAATTTAATAAGATATGGGGCTTGTGGCTTGAGGAGGACCCTGACCTAGATCCCCCTTGACTCTCTAACTGAAAACACTGAGTTCCCGTTATCCTTTATCTGTCCATAATATTCTAGTGAGACGTGGGAGTGTCAAGGGATAATCTATTGGTTTAATACTACTTTGCAGAATTTAACTCTTAACGTGGATGGAGGTCAATAATGTGTGAGAAATAGGTGGGATAGGAATATAACAATATCTTTATACAGTAATAAATTGTGAGACTATGGCAGTACTATGTAATGTTGTAGATACACTGTGATTTACTGGATGTATCAGGATAGAACTGTATTGTACTATTTGTTAATAAATATGACAAGGAAAACATAGGGAAAATATTAATAATAAAATAATGACAAGACATTGACAAGAATCTTAAGAACGACTAAGACACCATGTTATTGTTATTTGTTTAAGTTTTATTGTTAAAACTGAAATGCTTATATGTAACGAATAGTAAAAGGAACAAACATTGTGTTTACAACAGCTGTGTTAACTGGATATATGTTTGTTTCAATAAAAGGATTGTTAAAAAAAAAAAAGATATGTAAAATGCACTGCACATGTACATCTATCATAGCAGCTGAAGCTAAAGGCTGAATATTTCATTTAGATGCAGAACAAACTAGTATCTATGTTGCAAATTAAGTTGAATTTTAATTTAATACTTAATAGTAGTTTATTGTGGATTATATATATCTACTGTATATGGTGAGGCACTCTCTTATCCTGACAGCAACTCAGAGCATGTTTGAAATAGCAAAGATCTAAAGGGCTGTGGTGGCCTTGGGCTACTATAGAAACCTTAACCATAGAATGTATCATATATAGACAAATTAATTGTTGAGTCTTAGTTCTGCTTTTAGAAAAACTTTCAATCCAAGGGGCATACTATTTTTTTTACTTAACACCTCTCCATGTCACTACCATGCACACATGATATTCTGTTGCTATCTTTGGTTATTTATTAACCTATACGTTATCTCTTTTGAAAACACAAGCAATGGGCACAGAAAACTACAAATCTTACTTGCTCAGCATATTTCTTCTCTGCCTTCAAGAAAGAAAAAGCATATTTCCTAGAATAATTAGAAAAAAAACATTAAAAATAGGACTTAGTATTTTGAAAACTGTAGTTTAGGCATAAGGCCTAATGCATAATTTGCACTTATATTGCCCAGGTATAAAGTCCACAGTTTCATTTGTAAACTAAAATTTTTATTTGGCTCCAACTAAACTACATTCAGTTGGTGGATGTGTAAGTTAACAGCCATGACCCATCTAAGTGGGACCATTCATGTCACAGACCCAACTTTACAAATGAGTGTACGATTTGGGCCTGTGTTATTGGATATGCCTAGTGTGCATACCAGTGCTGGTATTCTGGGAAAAACAGTGCATTATCGGATGGGGAAAACATTGTGGAATATTTTTCCCCCTTTAGAAAATGAAGCCTCATATCTCAAAGTGGTATTCTGTTTAAAGGTCACAATGCCTTTGTGGTGTAATTGTTAGAATTAATAGTTTGCAGAAATTATTTTTTTATTGGGCAATACTAACAATTAGCTCTATCACAATGGGGCGTATGTGACCTTAGCTTTGTTTACATTTACTCATTTTACTTTTTGCAATGGGTATTCTAAGTGAAATTATTAATTGTATAATATCAGTGTAGCTTAGAAGGACCAAAACACATTAATTTCCTTGGTGTTCTGATATCAAACAGTGCAAACAACATTTTGTATGCATCAAACCAGCTCGCTAAACCTGACTTTGGATTCAATGGCATGGTCAAATAACCAATTCCAGTACTAACAAAATAGTAGACTGGATTTCTGGTGAAGGGATTTTAATGAAGTGAGCTCTAATACTGTACATCTTTTAGGCAAAAAGTGCCCCCCTATAAGATACTGTATATTGGATCTAACCGTCAATGAATATCTGACACCCAACTCTTGAATAAAGACAGAATGAAGAGAAACAAATGCTAAGAGAGAAATAGTGAAGATGAAATTATTATTCCAGAAAACAGTACAGAATTTTCAATTGATTTTATTTAGAAATTTTCTTATTTCAGTATGCTGAAACTTATATTAAATTTTCATTTTCGCGATAGTTCCTCTTTAGCATAGGTACAATGGGATATTAATGATTGAAGACCATATTGCACAAGAACATTTGAACTAATGGTGGCTTGTACATTGCCCTGTTAGAGTTGTTTTGTTTATACTGTAGGTTCAAGAGATGGTTATATTGCATTCCCATATTATCTAGTTAATAATCATAGTATGGAAAAAGTGAAGGACGAGAACATTTTATATTGTCTGCTTTTTTAGAAAAGTAGTTTAAATAGTTCAAAGGCTCATTGAACTCTGCTCATTTGGCTCAAGTGCATTACTCTTTAGGAATGATTAACTTGGGCGTATGAATGAGTATATATCTACTTTGTGTGTTGGGATCCAACAAATCACCCTCAGAAACTGCGTTGCACTTCAGTTCACTTCACTTGTTTGCATAAACACAGAGAATGGATACAGCTGGAAAGGTAAGTGAGTATCATTTATTTGAATATGAATTTCTTCTGTGCAGGCATTTTGCAGATTGTTCTTGCCTTATGTCCTCTATATTTTTTCTAAATAAAAGAAGATACACACATAACATGAACTTCTCTATTTTCTGTAAATCAATAATTAATATAATTACATCAGGTAGCATTAACAGGGATTATTCCAATGACTGATTTGCTGCCCAGCATGAGACATTATAAACAGAAAGAAGGTGGCAATCCTAGGAATGGCATTGCTGTATTTCTTCATATGGCTCTCCAGATCCTATATCTATAGGGGAAAATCAGATTTTTCACAAATACCATTTTGACTGATATGTAGGACATATAAACCATTTGTGGGCTATTTTGGTGGGATCTAACTCCCTGCAGCTTGCCTTCAGCAGAAGAATTTACATAACACTAAATGCCAATATAAAGGGGGGAGGGTAGAAAAGAAAATAACTGCTGGTACTGGTGCATTGGCCCTAGAGGGCTACCTCTCTTGTAGCTTTTCTTTGCTAGGGGATAGATTTCCAAGACCAGCACATTATAAAGGCCTAACACTACTATTAAATGAGCAAACATCACAAGTATGTTTGGCCTGCTGTAGAATAACTCTGATAAGCTACTGAAATACAGGGAAGCTGTGGTTTGGGTTGTGCTCCAAGGGTAATTAAAGCCTAGAGGAAGTGCTACTGATTTGATCTGCGACTACAATGCGTAACCCTGCATTACAATCATACTAGTTATCCTAAAGTGAACCCAACAGTCAGTCAAATTCACTTTGGTTGTGAGAATTCTGATCCTTCCAATTGCACTCTCTACACTAGTCACACCCTGGACACCCTCCTTTGTAGGAAAGGTAAGCGCTGGGTGGGGAGAGGAGGGGCACATTGCAGGAGCCCCCTCAGGCGGCTCCTGGTGTAGAAACGGTGCTGGGTATGGGACCTGTTATCCAGAATGCTCTGGACCTGGGATAAGGTTTTTCTTTCATAACCTGGAACACTAGTCCATAACTCTGCTTAAAAATCATTTAAACATTAAACCCAATGGGCTTGTTTTGCCTCCAATAAGGATTAATTATATCTTAGCTGGGACAACTAAGGTACTGTTTTATTGTTACAGAGGAAAAAGGAAATAATTTTTAAAAATGTGAATTATTGATCAAAATGTAAAGTATAGTTGATGGCCATCCTATATTTCAGAGCTTTCTGGGTATATATGTATATATACAGGGTCAGACTGGGCCAGCAGGGCACCGGGGAAGAACCCGGTGGGCCCCCAGCTCTTGAGGGCCCCGCTGGCCCAGTCCTGTTCCCTGCGCTGCTCCTCTTGCTGCAAGTCACGACAAATAGAAGGTGCGCATGCGCGCACACCCTTGTGGGCCAGCGGGGGGGGTTGCGACTCGGAGTGGGAACCCATCGGAATACAAGGAACACGAGTAAATACAGAGGAAGCAGACCCTGCTTTCTCTATAGCTAATAAAAAAAAAACCTTCTTCCCAGCTGCTCTACCTCTGGCGAGGAGGGGGAACGCAATTTGGGCGGAGGCAGGATGTGGGTGGGGTGGAGGTGGGACAGGAAGTGGGTGGGAGGATGGGGATTGGAGTGCAGGGGGGCCCGGCACACTCTAGTTACGCCACTGATAGAGACAGAGAGAGATACTTCTTTCTCTTTTTATCACATACATTTTCTTGACAAATGTGCAAAAAACAAGAAAACAACTTGCCCTCGTTTATATGAAACCAAGCAGATTTGCAAGGAGTATTTATGGGTAGCACTATTTACAGACATATTTACACATCGATGGAGAAGGCCTCATATTTGCATCTGGCTCACACAACCCATTCAGTATATAAAATGCAGCTTGTCCAGGGAAAAACATCTGCTCCTTTTGGAGGTATATTATTAGAAACCTATGTGGTGTACCACACCTTACCAACACACACTATAAAGGGTAATGTATAATTATGGATCTTTTAAGTCATTGCAGAAATGCAGCAATATCACAGTAAACATACATCATATTGCGAAACAGCACAATGCAATATTACTTTCTTTTTAAAGGTGATAAAATGCAAAGCAGCTGTTACATGGGAAAAAGGTGCACCCTTCTCTATCGAGGAAGTTGAAGTGGCCCCCCCAAAAGCCCAGGAAGTCCGCATAAAGGTAAGCCTCTATGTATACTGCTATATACAGTATATAGAGCACATAATATATAGTGACAGTGTAAATGTATCACAAAAAAACAATACATCTAAAATATGTTTAGCTTCTTTTCTGCAAGACACTGCTGGCATTTTTGGCTCTTATCTGGTTCTCAAAACGTTTATACAACCCTTTTATTCAGATTCAAATCTAATTTCTGAACAATCCTTTGGTGGCTGCATTGATACACATGTTTCTAATTTTTGTGGTTCAGAACTCTCATTTGCCACTATGACTTTGTTAAAGTATTCATACTCAATTTATCATATTAGACACAACTTAAGCTGTTCTCAGAATAGTCAGGTTTCTCATAGCAAAGGTTGCCTGAAGTTGCCTGCTCTTTAATCACTTAGATTCCATGATCCTCCTTATGAAGATTCTCACTACTCTCTTACACATGGAAGTAGAGCATTAATTGTGTAAAAATAAAATTGAACCATATGATTGAATGCTATGAGTAATTTGACCTCCGATAAGCATTGTGACATTAATTACACCACTGTATTTTTATAATGCTGGAACACAGAAAGATATGGTATTTCTTTTGAGATAACAATATGGCAAAAATGCAGCACTTCACTAAAACTGTTTTAAATGGACTCAAAAGATGCCTTTTTGTACAGTGAAATTGTATTTTTAAGCAACTTTCCAATATACATTCATTCCATTTTGCTGCAGGACTGCTCTGGGCACCCATTCCTAGTCATTAGTTAGTAGATTGTTTGACTTATTCTAAAGCTGTGTTTGGGGATGCTTTGATCCAACAGTTTCAATAAAATGTCTTCAAAATATTTTTAAAGGGGCAATATATCTCTTATAGTAAGTATATGATATGTGTTTTATATTATAGATTATTGCTACTGGTATTTGCCGGTCAGATGATCATGCAGTTGAGGGGAAACTGAGTCAAGTAAAATTCCCAATAATTCTTGGCCATGAAGCTGTTGGCATTGTGGAAAGCACTGGAGAAAGTGTTAAGAACCTTAAGCCAGGTATGTGAAAAACGTTTTTTTAAATGCACCACAAAATAACACATCCTCTTTTTAAATTCTTTACTCTGTTACTGTGAATGTTAAATCCTACAAGGAACCTTGAAGGCAGAAGGCAACAGAAAAGCCAGTAGTATAATTTAATTTTGAACATATTATACAATATTTATCAGTATATTCAACCCTAAATGTACATCTACACTCATCATACTGTAGGGAAGTGTTGTTTAACCTTTGCCTAAATGCATAGCCCCATGTCTTTAAATCTGGGACAGCCAAAAACATGGCTGCTTGTAGTGCAGTGAGACAGTTTTCAGCCACAGCCTGGCCAATCAGGAAGAAGGCTTTGCTTCTGAGGTTTTAGAGCCAAAATGAAAGTAAGGCAGACCTTTTCAGCAACAAGAAAAGCATGGACTCTGCACAGAAATACTGAGAATCAGCCTGTGATTCCTCCTTCTCTCCTGTGAATGTTCCTGCTAATATATTTGAGTTGGTAGTAGGGTTGCAACCTTTCCTCTGGATGGGGAGGCGGGGTAGTGACATTGTGTGGGGGGCCATGATATAGAGGGAGGGGCTGTGACATCAATCTCAAGGAATCCCGTCCAGTTTTCCGAATTTGGAAAACAGGGCAGGCAGTTTTGACCTGGGCAGCCCTTCAAAAAATCAGGTCAAAACCGGTCAGGTGGCAACCCTAGTAGGGAGCTAAGGGTTGTCACCCATATAGGAAACCCCATAGTCAGAGCACAGGGAGCGAGTTAACCCTTCCCATTAAGCCTTCATATTGAATGGGACTAGTGCAGCAGGCCTGAGCTATTGCTAGGGTAGTAATCCCTGTAGGATAGTTAGGACTTCAGCTCTGTAGTGAGTTGCCAGTGCGTACACCGGATCTGGTCTGTGGATTTCCCATCAGCCTCTGTAACACCTGCATTTCAAGCTCAGTGTGGTCAAAGCTGCCAGACTGCTTCCCTGCATTTTCTCTGCCTCACAGACTTAATTTCCTTTCACAATTACTGGGATTTGGTGAGACCTTTGCTTTACACACCCCGGGGTGCATCAATTTGGTTTTGCAAAACATAACTCTGCTCACACAACTTTGGGATTACTTATTTATCTTTGAATACCATAGTGTGCACACTCACCATTATGAAAGTGACAACGAACATTTTCATACAAGGGTTGATCATTATTATATTGCCTAACATTAATTGTGTTATTGTTATTTCACTGTTCTTATTGCAATATACTGTATTACAGTTTCTAAATAGTGTGTGGTTTATTATGTATGACATTGTGTACAGTTATCACTGCTACTGCAGTTCCCAGGGAGTTGTAAGCCCACCAATATCTGGTTCTAGCCCTAGGTGGAGGCACTTAAAGGGTTGTTTACCTTTAAGTTAACTGTTAGTATGTTATAGAAAGGCTAATTCTAAGCAACTTTTTAATTGGCCTTCATTTTTTCTTTTTTAGACCTTTTGACAGCTTTCAAATGGAGGTCACTGATCCCATCTAAAGAACAAATGCTCTTTAAAGCTACAAATGTATTGTTATTGCTAATTTTTATTACTCGTCTTTCTATTCAGACCTCTCCTATTCATATTCCAGTCTCATATTCATATCAGTGCATGGTTGCTAAGGTAATTTGAAACCTTGCAACCAGAATGCTAGTATTGCATACCGTAGAGCTGCTGAATACAAAGCTAAATAACTCAAAAACCACAAAAAATAAAAAACAATTGCAAATTGTCTCAGAATATCACTCTGTATGTTATACTAAAAGTTAATTGAAAGGTGAACAACACCTTTAACTTATCCAAACCCCACAAATCTCCCAATTAGCGGAGGCTTGGGATCTATACTGTTAGCGCCCCAGTGTGGCCCTGGATATTAGTGCCAAGAAAGGGTTACAATACATTCACTTATTTGTGATTTGTGAAGTAGTTCACCTTAGCAATGTCTGAAGTCTCCCTACTCACAACTTGCCCCATTGACCCTATGCCCTCTTCTCTGCTCAAACACCGTGTTGCAGAGCATACACCACTACTTACTCACATCTTCAATTCTTTTCTAGCTTCTGGAACCTTCCCTTCTCCTTTCAAAGAGGACTGTGTAATGCCTATTCTTAAAAAGGCCACGCTTTACCCAGCCTGTCTATCAAAATAGGGTCCTCTAGCCTTTTGTCTCCTGGACACTGAGCACTTAATCTGTATTGTAATTATATTTTATATTTATGTGAATTGTATTTCTAATAATGTACTTATTGTTACTTTTTATTTCAATGACCCCTTGTTTGTTACTAATTTATTGTTTTGTTGTACAGTATACATATATATGTATATATATATACATATATACATACCTTAGTATGTTAAAGGGGTTGTTCACCATTGAGTTTACGTTTAGTATGATGTAGAGATTGATATTCTGAGACCATTTGCAATTGTTTTTCATTTTTTTTTAGCTTTTTATTAAGCAGCTCTCCAGTTTGCAATTTGCAATTTCAGTTTGCTAACATCCAAATTACCCTAGCAACCATGCATTGATTTGAATAAGAGACTGGAATATGAATAGGAGAGGGCATGAATAGAAAGATGAGTAATAAAAAGTAGTAATAATAATAATACATTTGTAGCCTTTCAGAGCATTTGTTTTTACACAAACCAAGCTTTGGACACTTGTACTAGAAATGCTTCCTACCAATGCTTTGTAGCACACAGAGGGGCCTATTTATTATACTGTGTAAAAAAATGGTCTTCAAATACGTAACACATCACTGCTTATAAAATGGCTCTGCAAACAAATCTACTGTAACTCTGAAAGTGCTATGGAAAATACAGGGATCATCCATCGCAGCTTTTTATATATTTTTTATAGAGCAACTTTTGCCTGAACTTGCTTGCCTCTTGAATTTTCCCCATTGACTTGAATGCATTACGTGAGGTCTGAAACTTAAAAATGTCCAAATATTATCAAAATAATATAAAAATGTGCAGACTGTTGCTCTACTTTAGATCCTGAAATCATTTTACTTTATATGTATTATGATATGTTTTCTTTCTCTAGGGGACAGAGTCATCCCACTTTTTGCACCTCAGTGTGAACAGTGTATGTGTTGCAAAGATCCAAGGAGCAATATCTGCATTGCAACCAAGTAAGCACCAGTACTATGGTTTTTCAAACCACTCACTTTTGGTACCGTTCTCACTTATAGGAGAAGGAAACCCAGTGGGCGCAAAAACCCTCCCCCCCTCCCCTGTGTTGCTTCCCCTCCCTCCTCCCCCCTGGCCTACCTGTCCCGCTGGGCAAATGCCCCTGACTTGTTACTTACCCTTCTGCATAGGTCCAGTCTACGGAGTTCACAGACGCCATCTTCTTCCAAGCTGTCTTCTTCCTGCTTTGACCGGCGCATGTGCAGTAGGAGCATTTCGCCGGTACGGATCTACTGCGCATGTGCCAAAAGTCACAAAGTTTTTCGATTTTTGGCGCATGCGCAGTATATCCGTACCGGCGAAATGCTCCTACTGTGCGTGCGCCAAAATGCTTTGACCGGCGCATGTGCAGTAGGAGCATTTCGCCGGTACGGATCTACTGCGCATGTGCCAAAAGTCACAAAGTTTTTCGATTTTTGGCGCATGCGCAGTATATCCGTACCGGCGAAATGCTCCTACTGTGCGTGCGCCAAAATGCCAGTCAAAGCAGGAAGAAGATCGCGTGGAAGAAAATGGCGTCTGTGAACTCTGTGGAGTGGACCTGCGCAGAAGGGTAAGTAACAAGTTAGGGGCATTTGCCCAGCGGGACTGGTAGGCCAGGGGGGAGGAGGGAGGGGAAGCAACACAGGGGAGGGATTTTGCGCCCACTGGGTTTCCTTCTCCTTTAAGTGTCACTGAATTCCACAAACCTAGCGTGGAGATTTACCTGGAAATTTTCATAGTGTGACCCCAGTAAATATGAGGTCACACTTACATGAATATATGTCTGTGTGCACCAGCCTAGTCTTGTTTTATAGTTGACTTATATATTCACACTCCCACCAATAGGGGTCACCCATAAGCCCACACTGTGAAGGAGGTTTAAACACAGAGCACCAGTAACATTGGCTTCCCTTTCGTGGATCCTGCACTAACATAGTTAAACGGATACTATCATGGGAAAATTTTTTTTTTAAAAAAAATGAATCAGTTAATAGTGCTGCTCCAGCAGAATTCAGCACTGAAATCCATTTCTCAAAAGAGCAAACAGAATTTTTTATATTCAATTTTGAAATATGACATGGGGCTAGACATTTTCCCAGCTGCCCCTGGTCATGTGACTTGTGCCTGCACTTTAGGAGAGAAATGCTTTCTGGCAGGCTGCTGTTTTTCCTTCTCAATGTAACTGTATGTGTCTCAGTGGGACATGGGTTTTTACTATTGAGTGTTGTTCTCAGATCTACCAGACAGCTGTTATCTTGTGATAGGCAGCTGTTATCTGGTTACGTTCCCATTGTTCTTTTGTTTGGCTGCTGGGGGGGACAAGGGAGGGGGGTGAAATCACTCCAACTTGCAGTACAGCAGTAAAGAGTGATTGAAGTTTATCAGAGCACAAGTCACATGACTTGGGGCAGATGGGAAATTGACAAAATGTCTAGCCCCATGTCAGATTTCAAAATTGAATATAAAATATTCAGTTTGCTCTTTTGAGAAATGGATTTCAGTGCAGAATTCTGCTGGAGCAGCACTATTAAATGATTCATTTTGAAAAAAAATTTTTTTCCCATGACAGTATCCCTTTAAGACTGGATCCAAAGGCCAGGCCACACATGTCAAACAGCTTGCAAAGTGCAAAAAATGGCCAACTGAGGCCATTCTTGCACTTTTTGCACACTGCATTCAGCTTTGGAAATGAAGTGATGAGGGCTTGTGCTGATCAAATTTTCCCAATTTATTTCTTTACCTAAATAAGACAAACAGCAAAATTAAAACATGTTTTCGTTTGGTTTGGTTTTTATCCATTGTGGGGTTATCTGCGCACTGGTAAATTTAATTATGTACCTCACAGGAACCACATCCTGGTAGTTGTGGGATGTGAAGTTTACACAAAAAATTTCAGGGGGCTTAGCAACACACTTGCTGCATGCTGGTTGGCCGATTGCCCTTTCTGCCTGCCAGGTGGAGCTTACTACGGTGCTTCACGGAGCCTAGCACATCCAACCACTGCCACCCTGCATAGTGTGTGTATGTGTGCCCATGCACCTGCCTCGAATGCAGAAATTCTAGCTGCAGTATAATTTTATGGAGGAATCAGACCCCTGCCGTCCATACTTCCCTGTTACCCAGGCTCCCCTGCGACCACAGGTTTTGATTTCTCTATAGTTACACCACTGCTGACTTAGCTCACTATTAGTGACTGTAACAGGAACTTGATTCCTTATTTTGAAAGAACAGATTATATTTTGAGGATGCAAACACCACCACCACACATTCTTCTGTGAAGTATTTTGCACAACACAAGTGTCTACTCCTGAGGAGTGGTATTCAAGGAAAACCAAGGTATACAGGATGCATCACAAAGTTGGTTCTGTCTGTAATGAAAACATTTCTAGACCAATGCTTCCAAGACTATGGGGCTGCCCCTTGAGGGGCCTGGATTGGTGGTATGACAGCACATTGGGAGATTAAAATTTCTGTTAATACCCCGCTTCCATCATTATTCTTTTGTTTTCATTATTCTTACCTGCTGAATATTTACAGAACTCCCCTTATGATTAGGTAAACTCACTAAAAAAAGTGGGGGTTGGAGGAATGCTGATGGGATTGTAGGGGAATATGGTACAGGAAGAAAATATAGGAAACTGGGCACGTACAGTGAAGCAAAGAAAAGGACATAGGGCCTCATTTATTAACAGGGGCTAAGTGCAAAATATTGACCCTGTAATTAAGCATAATTGTGTCTACTGAAAAATGCCTTAGATTGTGTATGTGTTAAAATAACATGCAAAGATGCACAGGGAGTCCTGTGCATTACATATGAGCAATAGAAGGCTTAAAGGGCTGTGTAATTCTAGACTGCTGACCCCCCACACATGTACAAATTTCAAGGCAAAAATTAATTAAATTTAATAAGAGGCAGCCTGAACAGTAAAGGCATTTCTACCTGATGAGCCATGGGCCTAAACCTCAAAGGATTCGAACGATTTTAAGCAATCGATCGAAGGATTTTTATTCGATCAAAAAAAGCTGAGAAAAGTGCTGGGGAAGGTCCCCATAGGCTAAGTCAAAGTTTTTTTTAAAGAGACAGTACTTCGATTATCGAATAGTCGAGTGATTTTTATTTCGAATCTTTCGAATCATTCGATTCAATCGATTTTGACCAATTCAATGTTCGGAGTACCCAAAAAAATACTTCGAAATTCAAATTTTTTTCATTCGAATTCTTCACTCGAGCTTAGTAAATCTGCCCCTTAGAGTAGCAGATATCTAAATTTTCCAGTGAAGTAGTTATCAGAGTTATCTATAGCATATTATAAAGTGACATTACAGGATTACACATGTAAATGTTAATTTAAATAAATTGTTGTCAACAGTATTCTTATTTGAGCCCTTGTATTTTATTTTTGCTATCACTTTAATTTAATCCTTCCTCAACTTCGTTTCAAATGTTTGTATCATAACAGACTGACAAAATCGGTTGGAGTTATGTCTGATGGCACCAGCAGATTTACCTGCAAAGGGAAGCAAATCTACCACTTCCTGAACACCAGCACCTTTACTGAATACACTGTAGTTGATGAAATGGCAGTCACTAAGATCGATGGCGGGGCATCTCTGGAAAATACCTGTCTCATTGGATGTGGTTTCTCCACTGGTTATGGGTCTGCATTAAATACTGCAAAGGTAAATATCTATTGTGGTTATCTGTGCTTGCACTTAGAGCTGCTCCTATCAGCTACATGGTTTGAAATATCACGTGACAGGGAGTGACATGGGGGGCAGTATTGTGCCATGGGGTATCTTGGACCTTTGGTAGTTATACTCTTGGTACTCTTGTCCTTGTCATTTTGTAAATATTAAATAAACTGCTTAAATCAGCAACTCTGGCCAACTTGCTTGCAATTAAACATTTTACAGCTTTTAAATGAGTAAAGAAGTACTAGTTATAGTAGTGGCATTCTCAGCCTCCATAACATTCGGTTTAAACTCTCCAAACTTGGGTAGCCCATTTTGATGTTAGGGGCTACAGTAGTAATATCTTAAACTATGAGTAACAGAAGACAAAACCAGTTCCTTGTAGGAAAAAGTTCAATTATAGAGCTTATTCTAGCAAGTGCAATGTGAAAAGTGCAGTTATTGTGTGCAGATAGGCTATTTTGTGTCCACGATGCATTGTTTTTCCAAATAAAATCTGTTAGTTAGAGCCTATGCAAGTTGTTATGCACAGTTTCAGCAGTGTCACTGCTGCCAAATCAATGCAGGCTGTATCAATAGGCATTCAATTTACTTAGCACAAGTCATTTAAGTTAATTTAAGGCTACCTATGAGAATGTGCCCCATTAGGCACAAAACATGTTAGGCTGTTCTCTTTTTTGTCCTAATAAATGGAGCTCTACACGCAATGAATCATAACATTCGTGTAGTTAAAACAAGCTATAATAAAGCCTTTTAAAATCATGATAATAAGGCAAGGAGAAGGCAAGACTTCTCTTGCCATCCACTTGGACAGCAATCAAATAGAGCTCAACCAAAGGTATCTGGTCCAGGTGCTCAGGCCCTATAACCTTCATTCACGAGACTCAATATCCAATATACAATGCCGCAGAGCTTGTTACCATCTTGCTGCTTAGTGCAGATGATACTTTGGAGAAGACATTAAGATGCTGGCAGCACACTCCACACTAAAGTACACTGAGCTGATGCATATTAAAGCAGAGGAGTGCCAGTCTGGGGTAGGAGGGTAGAGACTGTCACCCAACAGTGATTTGTGGTTTCGTTCTTCTTTAGGGGTTCAAATTTGGTTTTGTTTAAGACTAAATAAAATTGTGGGCCTGGGTTTCAAATTGGAAATGAGGTGTAATATTATAATGCTAGTTATACACCTAATGAAATTGCATTGGAGCCTTCTTAATTGAGAAGAATGTCAGGGGTTATTGTGGATTACAAACGGTGGAACTCTAGGCAGCATCAGTGTTGGCAAAAGTAAATAAATAACTGTCTTGTATAAAAAGAGCATTGGCTCAAGTAATGAAAGCGCAATTTTGCCTATTTAAATATTCATTATAATTCCTTGCTTTGAGAATGCAGTGCAGTTTTGGATGCAAGGCAATAACTAGGATATATAAGAACTGAAAAAGTGCAAAGCTGTGAATGTAAACAAATCTTTTATTTAATTTATATAATTCCATGTTTTTGTACAGGTGCACCCAGGATCGACGTGTGTCATATTTGGTTTAGGAGGTATTGGGCTTGCTGTCATTATGGGATGTAAGATAGCTGGGGCTGGTCGCATCATTGGAGTAGATGTCAATCCTGACAAATTTGACAAAGCAAAGGAACTAGGAGCTACTGAATGCATAAACCCCAAGGATTATGATAAACCAGTAGCACAAGTGATTGTGGAGCAGACTGGAGGTGGTGTAGACTATGCATTTGAATGTGTTGGCCACATTGAGACCATGGTATGTAGCTAAACTTAATCCCAAATCCTCATTTTTTTTTTTTAATACTAGCATTAAAAACAAATTCTAATTATCAGTTGTTGGGCATTTAAAAAAAAAATGATCAAGAATCAAGCTACAGTATTGTTTGCACACATCAATGGCACTGTGGTAGAGGTGCTAACCCCCAAAACTATTTTTTTTCAGTAGATCAATAAACAATTACAGACAATGAATATTTTACACTAACAATCAATTATTCTGCAGAGTTTGTGCTGCTGATTATTATATTATTCAGGAGGAAGAGATCTACAACCTACCCATTTTTATAGAACCCACTGAAAATTGCATTAGTGCCAGAGAAGGGACTTACTCACATCTATACTCAATTACCAACTCTCCTCACGAATATAACTGGTTGCTACTTTGTGTAATACAGATAGATTAGATTATCTAGAAACCCTCTATGCAGAAAGCCCTGAATATGGGAAGGTCATCTCCCATAGACTCCATTTTAAGCAAATACATCTTGGTGGCGGAACTGAACATTAATCTGTAGATGAAATGCCATTTTACTTTGGCAAACTTAGCAATATGAACGGTCCCCTGTGTATTAATAAACACAAAGCAAACAAGGTCTATTTGGAGAATAACCCAACCAGGTATGCGTTGGTTATTAAAGTTTCTTCAGTACATCTTTTCGTTTATTTTTGTAATTATACACATATATATGAAATGACTTTAAAAAAATACAGGTAGGTATTTCTGTAATCTACTCTGTGATTCATTTCCCAGTTAGCTGCCCTAAATTCAAGTCACTTTGCATACGGCACCACAGTTATAGTTGGAGTGTCTGCAAAAGAAGCAACCATTACCTTTGATCCAATGATCCTGCTGACTGGGCGCACACTGAAAGGTTCTGTCTTTGGAGGTATAGTCAATTTTCATCTTCTGTTTTCAATTTTCAATGTTCATTTCTGATCTGATAGAAATGAAAAAAAAAAAGTCAAAGCCAATTGCAAAAAGAAGGATAATAAAGCACAGCTCATAACCTATTAAAACATGAAATACTAGAACTGAAAAGATCTGAAAATATCTTCTGGTCTTTACTAACCCAAAGGCAGTAGTTACTGTAATATTAATAAAAGATCAGTCTGCTTTTCATTGATTACACGATAACCAGTAGCACTTGAGTTGTTCTCTAGGTTGTCTTAAACAGTTCTGTAAGCCAGTTAAATCATTACTGCCTCTGTTAGCAGTGAATTCTATAACCATGACATCCTTGTGGCTCTCATGGTGAAATGCTATTTCCTCTTATGTTCTGTTATTTAAAAAAAAATTACATTGACATTGTATATGTTGATATATCCATAATAAGCCCCCCATTTCTATGAAAATTAACCCAACTTTGTTTTTAATTGTAAGATGGTCTGTTACTGCAATTCATTCTTTGCTCCTCTCTGAGCATGGAAAGTAAAATGATGATTATATTTAAAAAAAATGTAATACTTAAATATAAGATATATATATATATATATATATATATATATAGCTATATATATTGCTATATATTATAATTATTACAATTATGTTTGTGTATTGTACAATATAAAATGATATAATGTAAATAAGGGCTCCAAAGAAGTCATTGGAGCCCTTAAGCTTAGAAAATACCTAATGCGAAAAATAAGGATATGAGCACCCATTTAAGAGTTCATTCTGAGTCATAAATATACAAAATAGATAAACTGCAGCCCGATTAATCTCCTTCCAAACACTAGCAAAACAATCAAATATCCTCCTCTCCAATTTTTCCTACCTTGCTCTTCCATATTGTTGACCAATTAATGATACCATTAGAACCAGAACTTAAGTGAGTACATCATTCTAAATAACTAGGAACCGTAGATGGTCTTAGAGAGACTTTGGGTTAGAGAACCTCCCTTGTAGGTTTCAGCAAAATGTGTGCAGTATGTTGTATATTAGTACTTCTTTTCATGTAAGTGGAGAATATGCAATAGGATAATTGTATTCCATACTATTCTTTAGCTTGTAGATCTATAGATGTAGATCTTGTTGTGAGCAGGGGCCTCAAATCCTACTGTAATTCTATATGCCTATTTTATTAATATATTGTACCACACCAGCATGTTATAAATTATAACTATATATATGTGTCATTGATAATGACAGTTTTCACCTTATTTCTAGTATTTCTGCCATTAAGTATGCATTAATATGTTATTTAAAACTCCATACTATAATTTTACTTGTCCAGAAATGTATTTTGTATTGACAGTTTAGTTTTTGTCTTTGTTGATTATGCTTTTACAACTGTTTGCTTTTTTTTTCTATATATTCAATAAAAAGGAAACCTATTATTTTCTCGCTCTCTATTTTCTAGGCTGGAAGAGTAAGAGTTCTGTTCCACAACTGGTTTTAGATTCTATGGCGAAGAAATTTGACCTGGAAAAGTTGGTGACACATCGGTTACCGTTAGATAAAATCAATGAAGGTTTTGATCTTTTACATTCTGGCAAAAGGTAAAACATGTATTTTTTTTTATACATAACATTCATTACTGTTAAAATTTCCATTGCATTGGACATATACAGAACTAATCATAACTAAGTTGATGTTATTTTAAGCCATCAGAATCTCCAAATGAAATTCTGACACTGCATTGTATGTTTCAGAGACATGTACCTTGCTCCTAGGTTTGAAATTCTTCTACACAAACAGAAACTCTAACCCCCACATGTAATAAAAGGCATTAAGTTTGCACAGGAGCAGTAAACCATAGCAACCAATATGTAACCTTCTGATTGATTGCTATGGGTTAGTTATGGGCTAAGTCCAACAACATGCACATCTTCCAAGGTATACATCTTAGAGTTCCAACTCTGTATTTTATTACTTGTGCATTAAAATTAATTTTGTGCTATAACAGTTCAGGAAAACAATATCACATGTTTCTATTCTAAAATGTATTAATGTATATATGTGAGTGTATGTGTATATATATATATATATATATATATATATATATATATATATATATATATATATATATATATATATATATATATATATATATACGATCATAGGATTGCTAAGTATTGTGAATTATATAGGCAGACATTCTCACTGAAACTTGAATATTATAATAAATAATGCACCCCCTGTACAATATGAGGACATTACATAACCTTCCGCCTTGTGCTTTCATAGGGTCATGGAAGTCTTCTGTGACTTATAATAGCCCTATATTATACAATAGGGGGTACATTATTCACTGTAGATCTTCTTCTGACAAATGTCCCAGTAGCACTCATTGCATGCAATGACAGCTGCCCTTGCCCAACAGCAATGCACAACTGGAGATGCAGGACTTTTAGCTAACCTAGTCTCATTGCTAATTATGCCATGTTAAAAAATATAAAGATATGCAATATTAATCTCTAGTGATCTTGTTTTATCTTTGTTTTCAGTATTCGAACAATCTTGTTGGTTTAAACATTGGTACACGTTGCATCTACCACCACAGATTAATCTAAGATGTACTTATTCATGTTCAAGAATCCAGATGTATTGCATGCAAGAATAAAGCAAAAGACAATTTAATTTCCTTATGTGTGCATTGTTTTTTTCCAATGTTTTACACAGCATGAGAAATAGGCCCCTTAGTGTCATTTTCCCTCAGGGCCACCCAAAATCAAACCTATTTCTAATGCTTTGCCCAGTCTGTTTTATATAGTGCTACCTCTGCAAAGTTCCTGCACTTTATTAACTCAACTAGTTTTGAAGAAAAATATGTTTTTGAATTCTATATTCCTATAGTGTTCCTATAGAGGAATGGGTATTTTGTCTTTTGAAAGCATATGCTGGCATTTTTTTATTAATGCTATGTTGTGATGTGTGTGACGTACATTTTACTAAGTTTCCTTATAGAAGATAGCCCCCCGAGGACAACAGCAGACAAAACAAATGAAATGCCCCAAATATAAATTTGCATATGGTACTGTATGTAGCAGCATCCAAGGAGACAGTTGATATGTATGTGACAGTTCCAACAGGAGGAGGAAGAGTTGAATCTGTCATGTGCTTTGGAGCGGGTGGACAGTAACTATAACAATTTGTTGGATCACATCAATTAAAAAAAAGTATTGAACCCACAGTCTGTACCACAACCAGCAGAATTAAAAGAAAAGTCATAAAAAAACAGCACAGCTACCATCAAATCTATATCAGCAGCCTCAAATAAAGGCACCAATATCTTGCCACCTATATCACCAAGTGGGTGGGCTCAATGCTGGCTAGACACACTCAACACCCACTAATACACAGAGCATTCAAGTTGCTATTGGACTGAATAAGCGAATAAGCTCCTTCTGCCATATGTGTGGCAGCTACACACCCATCCATTTCTGTCTCCTTTCAATGAATACATCAGAGTGTATCTTAGCAAACACAGACTGTAGCACAATCTTTTTACTTCTAGTGACAGCATTAACAAATACACACAGGTGGTTTAGGGCTTGGATAAGTTGGATTTGATAAAACTTTGCTTTAAAGAGTTTATAATTATTCTCAATCACCTGGGGAAGGTTCTAAGCAGCTATGAACCTTTGTAACTAAAACTTGTTTAAGATATAAAAAGGTGAATACTGTATGTGGACATGCTATCTGTACTACCCATCAAGACATGCTCTAGAGGTCTAGCTTTGAAGTCTTTAATTTCCAACTAAAAACTAAGTCTGATATACAAGGCAAATGAGATATAGGGGCATCTCAGAAAAAAACATACAAAGTCTTACAAAGATTATCTAGAAGATCTAGAAATAAAAAAAACGCTATAAAAAGGGAATTGCAGTCCATCCATATCAGCATCTAGAAAAGCATAATATATACAATAGATAAGAATACAAAAATACATTTTTTTAAACAAAGCTTAAATCTTATAGCACACCAAATAACTGTTTCATCATTCAGTTTGCCAGTTGCAGTGAGAAAATATATCCCCTTTATTCAACTGGATTCAAAGTTTATTTGAAAAATGTGATCTCGCTTTCTGCTCAATATGACACTTTGACACAATCCATAAATCTAAGTTGTTCATGACAGCAATAAAGAGTTTTTATAATGGAGAGATCTCTAAGATCAACATACATTTGTAAAGGCATTCCAAGATAATGCAACCAGGGAAGATGGCACCAGCTAGTATGGGGTTTATCTTGAAATGGTATGGTAACTTATCATATTTATGATTAAACAGAAGATAGCACCTTATGATGCAAACCACAGGGTCACCCTAAAGATACTGTACATCAAATATTTTTGGGGTATATTCAGCCATTAATGACTAAGTATTTCATTCCTGAACTCTTGAAGAAGCTTTATTAAGTATGAATAAACAGAATAGCAAAATAGATACTAGATCACCCATGATGCCATGCTCATATGCTCATATATCCACTTTTATATTTCAGTTTATTCTATAGCCACTTGTTAAGTCACATTCATGTAATCAAAGGGTAATGGTCATAATGAGCTTTATTCCTGGGATAAGGTTGGCAACATATGGTAATATTATTATTATTATTATTGTTTTTTTTAGTTTATGTGTCAGACTGCAGCACATGTATTCTTAAGCATGAACTCTAGATGTCACTATGACTCCTTGAAAGATACGCAATACACATTCAGTTCTCTAAATCACCATCTTCTAATAGAATTATATCAACTGGCATATCGCATTGCATTCTAGTTGTACCAGCTCAATAAAAAGCAATTCCTTTTCTTGCTGTGCAGAATAACTTGACTGGAAAGAAAGATCTCCTCCCTCAATCTGGCATTGGTAGTGTGTAATTAATAATGCATAGCTGGTTGCCAAGATCACAGAGCCAGCATTGGGGGGCACAACAACAAAAAACTGCTGTACAAATTACAGCAACAAAGCAAATCTAATGAATCCTTTTTGATAAACATGTTCTTCAGCCTGTAAAAACAGAGCCATGTCCTACGCTTGGCTTGTATCATTGGTAAATGAGGCCACTTGTGACTTGTCTTTACATTGTGCAGTAACCAGAGCTTCCTGGGTAGGGGGTGATGGGTAAGAGCAGGGGTGGCAGCTGCAGGCTCTACATTACACCAATCATATGCATTGGCAAATGAAAGACTCTCCATTGCTCCCTACAGATTTATCTCTTTTTTTTCCAGTGAGGAACCTATATCTTGTGTAATTGATCTAATTAGTTTAGCATACTAAAGTGTAATACCAGAGGCTTATAGTGGCTTGGCTTAAAATATGCAAAACTGTTCTTAACTGGATGGCATCAAGTAAAACTCTATACTCCACATAATAAATAGAGGTCCTCTACACACATCCATTATCAAGGACATTAAGGCAATTTGTGCATTAAGCTACTAAAATGCCCTAACCTTTGAAGAAAATAGGGATTGTTTGTCAATAAATTGCAATATATTCAAGATAGCCAGCTACGTCAAAGTTATTCTTGGTCTGGCCCTCACTTTCATTAAAGGGGAACTTAAATACAAGCTTCATCATACTGAAATAAGAAACCTTCTAAATACTATCAATTAAAAACTCTGTACTGTTTCTGAAATAATGAAGTTTAGCTTCACTATCCCTCTCTCAGCATCAGGTTCTCTTCATTCTGTCTTCATGCAGGCGTTGGGTGTCAATTAATCATTGACAGTTAGATACAATATATCATATAGGGGGCTCCTTTTGCCTAGAAGGTGTATTAGAGCTCTCTCTATTAAAATCACAACAAAAGTCTCTCTACATGCAGAATTTGTGCAAAAGGCAGTTTGTTAGATTTTCTTTGTACTGGAATCAGTTATTTGACACCGCTGCAGAATGAAGAGAATCAGATGCTGAGAGGGGGATAATGCACATAAACTTGATTATTTCAAAAACGATGCAGAATATTTAATTGATTGTATTTAGAAAGTTTCTTATTTCCGTATGCTGGAGCTTATATTCAATTTTCATTTTACCGATAGTTCCCTTTAAGAATTCTGCTTTGTTCGTCGTGATTTATTTGTTATTGGCACAAGTTTTACTTGCAACTTGCTTAGTTTCAAGGTTCGAACTCCCTTTATGGGCCACCACAGGAATCACCTGTCTATAGTTGGGGAATGATGAGAACTATAACATGGAGCTGGCCACTGCTCTTGTATCTGTTCTCCACATGTAATAAAAAAAAATCAGCAGGTTTGCAGGTGTATTAGTCGTAGCAACCAATAAGAGGTTTACTTTTAAACTAGTGACTGCTATGTATTACTATATCTGGGCAGAGACCTGCTGTGTCCCAATAACTGTAACGCTACCTGAATTTGGCATTGGAGTTGCCACCTTTGCTAGAAGCAAAAGCTGTAGAAAGGGGGCAAGCTGATGATGTCAGAGGACAGGCCAATTTTTGTGTGGGGGGGGTGGTGTTGTGACATTTGGGGTTGGATTGATTATTGTTTGGGGTGGCCCAGTGACATTATTGGCATGGCATTGATTTAACACATTGTTTGAGTCGGTAGAAATTGCCCACAAGTCCTATAAATTCACTGAGCATGACCGTTAAAACAATATTTTGTTATCTCTGTAATCTGAAGAACCAAATGTTGGACCATAAAGGGAAGTTTGAACTTAAAATTCCTGAAAGACATTGCTTTATATTATCTTTCTGAACCAAGCAAGTTTATACCCCTAGTAGAAGAAAAGGTATAAAACATTATCAGAACAGGAATTGTTCTAACAAACTGTCAATTGGATATATTTGCCTTGAATCCAGGGGATTTTTCTTAAGACCTAAAGCTGGCCATAGACGCAAAGATCTACTCATACAAATCGAGAATACATACGATTTTCGGACCTTGTGGAGAGTCCCGACATTTTTCGTCCGGCGGAGATCGGACAGGTTAAAAGATTTCTGTCGGCTGCCGATAATATCTCTGCCAGCTTTTGTCGGACATAACTTTCGTACGATTGCTGTCAGGGGCAGAACATCGGCTGATCTGCTCTTTTCTACTTTATTTGATCGGAATGGTTAGTGGCAGGTCGGGAGATGGAGAAGTCCGATCATACGATGATATGATAGCATGGAGGGGTATCTGCCAAGAATATGGTATGGTTTTACCAGCTAGGCCAGATAGGCAACCCTATATTAGAGGTAGATAATGAGTATGTTTATTTCTGGAAAATATATTATGAATACCAGCTGGGGCAAAGTCCAATTTTTTAAATTTTATTTATAATAAAATGCTTGGGACCATGGGTTTTCAGGATAACAGATCTTTTCGTAATTTGGATCGTCATACCTTAGTTGTACTAAAAAAGAAACCATATTGCATTAATAAACCATATTATTTCTGCTGCATAATTTAGTACCTACAGAGTTGTAATTACAGTAGCACAAATGAGCAGGAATACAAGAAAAACGACTTCCCCAGCTGCACCACAGGCAAAATCCTATATCATGTATGTTAACAATTTCTAAAGAACTTTCTTCATGTAAAACCAACATGTCTTTTAAAAGCATTTGTGTGCTTTTAATAGTATTAGATCACTGCTGGTGGTTGATATTTTACTGTTAGTTGATGATATATTAGTCAGTGTAATTCTTCAGGCATTTCTCTGCATATATTTTAAAACAACTTACTGATTGGACATAATTAGGTCTATAGAAAGTAAGTAATAACTGCAATGCAAAGAAACATTTGAATTATTTTAAATCTGTATGAAGATAACCTGTAAGTTAAGCCCCAGCTGGTGCAAGTCACTCAGGAGTTTAAGCATCTGTTCTATTTGCAGTTTAATATTTCTTTCAGTCACAGCCTCCGAACAGGCTCTGGGTCATCATGTTTCCTTATGGTTTTCTTTAATCACAGTCTAGGTACATAGATATAATAGAGAAACTTAGGTAAATGGTTCTGATGATTAAAATAAGAGTTTTTGACTATTTCTTTCATGTTGAATATTTCATTATTGTGCAGAAGTTTTGATTCTTTAATGATAGTTGTCTTTTTCTGCAATGACCCAGCCTTCCCCTAATCTTCATTATTCTTCAAATATGCAATTTACTGTAATATTTTATTATTATACTCAAAAGGATGTGAAGCAGAACTGTTTTGATTTCTTTTTTGTATTCTGCAGTGTTATAAGCATTATGTTTTTGGCTGAAACCCACAGTAAGATCTTTCTAAAATAATAAAATCTGCTCAATCTGATGATTTCCAAAGATGTTTAAACCGTTCACTCATCTTTCATGATATTTTTCCTGTCTTCATTGCTATTCTTATTTATACAATTCTGGAGTTAATAAAATATCAGGGTATGCTTTATACCCAGGTACTGTAAGTGCTTTACGTGCTTCCTTTTAGAAATAGAAGCAGCTCAATCTGATACACACCACAGGAAATCCTGGGACACTGACACATTTGTTTGTGTATGAGAAAGAGACCTAATTTCCCAAACAAAGACAAAAAGTCATGAATATTATCTGCTCATGTGCTGTTCGTGACTTATTTATGTGCAAATAATCAACATAAAATGTAGTTTGTGATTCAAATATGCAGCAAATTCAAAGAACAGATCAGGAGAATAACTGATTTAGACCTTATACTCCAGTGCAGAATGCACATATCAAGTTTCCTAATTATTTGTTTGTTTTGCCTGATGTGTGGTTTTATTTTAACACACTAAAATATACTAACACCCATGGCTAGATTTACAGTAGGGCTGAGAATGTCTTTGTTCTGAGAGTATGTTGGTCCTGGCCCCCAAGCACCAAATTTTGAAAATATTTGAAAATAATATGTTTATTAATGCGACTGTAAATAACATTCTCCCTCTACTTTATGTCTAAGGTGCTGGAGAATTAAATTATATTCCAGAGTTCAAATAAAGCTGCCAGAATGATCAGGCTCAGGCTTTCCTACCAAGCATTATGAATGAAAACAGCATAGGCCTTATTGCCGACGTGCAGAGTAGAGTGAAGTGCAGCAAAACATCCACATACAGGCACAGGCACATACAGCCACGTTTTTTACTCTGTTGCATGTTGTTTCCAAAGTGTGGAAAAAAGACCACCTTCTGCACCATAAACACAGCTCTACCTCTGTTCAACCAATAGATCCCCAACCAGTGGCTTGGGAGCAACATGTTGTTTACCAACCCCTTGGCTTCAAATCAGGAGCTTGGAGGCAAGTTTTGGTTGCATAAAACCAGATTTACGGCCAAACAGAGACTCATGTAGGCTACCAGTCCACATAGGGACTACCAAATAGTCAATAACAGCCCTTGTTTGGTGCCCTTTTTAATGCTTGTGTAGCTCCCCAACTTGTTTTACAACTGCATGTGGCTCATGGGTAAAAAAAAGTTTAGGGACCCCTGCAATAGATGCTTCCCTGCCCACCTCCTATTTTACATGTCTGAAATTAGGGAGCATTGGCGAGTGCATTTTTATTCTGGTTTGCTCCTGCACTTACAGCAGGGTCATATTTAAATTGTGGGGGGTATTTTCACTTTGCTCCTCTCATATTTGCTCCTTCTGATACCTATAGGTGTAACTCTTTGCACTTGCTGAAGAGCACAAAATGAACTATACAGTGAAAACAACACCTAGGGGCAGATTTATCAAAGGTTGAGGTGAATTTTCGAAGTTAAAAACTTTGAATTTCTGGCTATTTTTTGTGTACTTCGACAAGGGAATAGTCCAAGGGAATAGTCCAAATTCGAATTTGAAAAAAACTTCAAAATTCGAATATAGAAATTTATGTATTATCTCTTTAAAGCTTTGACTTCACCCATTTGCCATCTAAAACCTGCCAAAGTTTTAGCCTATGGGGGACCTCCTAGAACCTATTTGAAGTCAATTGGTTTTTTGGGGGAAAACTTTGAATCGATCGAATGCGCTATTCCTTCGATCATATGATTCGAATACGGCTGAATACGGACCTCTTCGACCCAAAAAAACCTTAGACTTCACTTCAGTTGGTCTTTTTGAATTCGAATTTCAAAGTATTTTCAATTTAAAATTCGACCCTTGATAAATATGCCCCCTAGCATTGCTGCATACTTAATGGTCAACATAAGGGTGCAACATTGGATCTAAGTTTAGCAGTCCAGCACTTACACCTGTTCCATTGTTAAAGCAGCTCTTCAGTGTTTTTTTTACAGAAGCAAAGGTGGATTAATTTGGTGTTCATTTCATATCCATAACAAGCGACACAGACCATCAGACCCAAAAAGAATTTAGACATAAAATGTCAATATTCACTGCATATGGAGAAAACTAAAGAATGATGTTTAGTTAGTTATTTAATGTTGTTATTAAATGAATAGAAAAAAAACATATGAAAAAATAATTATGCATACATACACTTATGTTTAATACAAAATGATTTTATGATCAATATACCATGTAATATGTCCAGTTTGTTACTGTATATATATCACTAGTAGGTTTAGGTTACATCCTTCATACTTCTGACTTTGTCCTCAGAAAGGTTTACTGTTTAATAACAGAACATATTGGCTGAACCTGTGGATGATGAAACCAGGCAATATCTGCCTCTTTAGCCGGCAGACCACTTGAATAGATACATCAATTAATAATCAGAATCTCTGTTCTGATGAACAATGCAGCCTCAAATACTGCATGGGCAGTATGTATATATTAACATTATGAACTTTTACTTATTATATACTATTTAAAATATTGAATAGTCAACCATTTTAGTTCATCATTTAGATTTTTACTCATGCTTAAGTAATGTGTGCATGCATTAATAAATGCTATCTAAATATGTTGCACAAATATAAGACTAATATTGTCTAGTATAACTTTTGAGAGTAAGACAAGAAATAATAGGAACATGCACATAGCATAATAAAGAAATCAAGCAGAAACACTTTCCACTGAAATTATTTTCCAAATGTCACCTTTTAGAGGCCCATTTATCAAAGATTGAATTTTGAATTCATGTGAATTTTTTTTTCCATTTGATTATAGTTACAATTAGACTGGGAGGTTATTTAAGAAAAAATGTGAATGTCTAACATTCGATTGAATGGTTCCGACCTGAAAATTGGAATCGTATTCGATTCGTACAAATCAAGTTTTTCTCCGAAAAAAAACATGAATGTCCTAAAGGCTCTGCCATTGACTTGTACATGAACTCGGCAGGTTTTAGGTGGCGAATATTCAAATTAGTTCTGTTTCCATGGTCAAGGTGTGATAAATCTTTCATTCGAATTTACATTTGAATAGGGGAGTTAAAATTCAAAAGTGGGAATTTTGAAACGGAAATTTAAATTCAAATTAGAATTAACTATTCTAATAGTTAATTAGCTATTCTACAGCTATTCTATAACTCTGCCCCTTAGTGTTCATAAAACCTGCTCTGTGTTTTTCTATTTAAAGAATGTGCTGTACAGGTAAAGGATCTATCCACCAGAATGTATGGAACCTGGGGTTTTCCAGATAAGGGGCCTTTCCATAATTTGGATTACCATACCTTAAATCTGCCAAAAATCATTAAAATCAATAAAATATTACATTTTATTAAGTTTGCCAATATCGATTTTATGCAGCCTAGTTGCCAAGCTACTGTTTTATTTTTAAATAAAAAAAGGAAATTATTTTTAGAAATTCTAATTATTTGCTTAAAACTGAGCTTTTTGGATAATGTTTTTTGGATAAGGGATCCATACCTGTGTAGTAAGAATATAACAGTGAAAAATTGCAAACAAAAATGGTATTTATAAATCTCTCTTTACATCTGCTAAGTACAAATACAGTTTTATGACAATATATTCACAATCAATCAGGTAAATACACTTAGGAACTGGAAGCTAGGCCTGACTAGCAATCTTTACTTCCGCCAACTGAAAAGTATAATACGTTTTTTGTAAGTAAGAACTTGGGACTAAGTTTTACGATGCCTCTGAAAAGACTTAGAAACCAAGTTCCAGGGATATGAAAGTCATTGAGATGGTCCCATAATTGACTTTCTCGTTTTAAAACCAAGTTCACTTCAAAAGTAGGCTCAACTGCGGAGTCATACGCTAATGTATCTAGCGTTAAATTCTTGCCACCACATTCTAAGTTCACGTGAAGAATGCATCCTCGTAGTCCACAGGGCTCAGTTAAAGAGAATTTGAGAATCTCCTGTGCCACTCTTGTGAGTAGTCCTTTGGGCACAAGGATTTTTGTACAATGGAGTTTAGTGCATTTTGCATTGTATAGGCAATTTTCTAGCATTGATGCCAGGTGGTAAGTTCTCATTACAGTAAAGGCATCCTGGATATTCATTGCATTAGAAAGGTATTCCAAAGCGTCAGAGCCTGTAAAAAGTTGAATGAAAGGCAGCATTAATTCATAAATCATTGCATTTCATCAATGATCAAAATTCTTAAAAAACATTATGAGCAAGAAATACATATTCAACAACTATCTGAGAACATACATTAAGATACATATACTGTATGTGTGTGTCTATTCCCCATCACATGTACATACATATAGCATAAATACAAGTACTTATTAATAATATAAATAATAATACAATAATAATTACAAAATGCAAAATATAAAAATGAAACCCTTTTTTTCATTAATGGTACACAGGGTGCAAAATCAAGCAATTTTCAAGAGTTAACAAGGTCTTAATCTAGATGTTATAGAAGGCATTAACTGTAGTTCTTGTTATAGTATACCCTTTCATATACACTTTTACCTAGGGAAAACGAATGCTGCTGCTTTGCATACAGAGTTACTCACCAGCAGGCTCCATGGTGGCTGAAATGCTTTTATGAGCTAATGTTTAAAACTTCAGGTGTAATTTATTCAGTATGGTCTCCTATGCCACTTGTGTAGTGCCTTGGACAATATAAGCTCTTAGAATCACAGCTGCCCCTTTTATCTCTGCAGAATATTGGGTCTATTTACTAGACTGTGATTTTATTCTGAGAACCAGTTGGAAGCTTTCTTTGGAAGCAAGGAATAGCAGTCCTCTCATGTTACCAACGCACTGCAACAAAATACCTTCACTCTGACAACACAACAGTAACACTACAGAGATATCATCTGTAATACAGTTCAGTGGTCATGTTATTAGAGAAGACAAATATTTAATACTATTGTACATTATTTCTAAGAAATCAAAGCATTTCTATCCCTTATGTATACACCTTCTACTAATGGATTCTTTCACTGGAGTACTAAATATACATGTACTAGATAGATGTAAATTTGTACACAATATTTTCTCTGTTTTGAGACAACACATTTCAAAGTTGATGCTATTAGGAATAAGTATTTAGAAAAGAAAAGTATTATAGTAGTATAGGGACAGTTTGTCAGTAACTCATAAGACAGAGTAAAGTTGCTAAAGCATGTTCCATTACCTTCACCCTACTCTTACCCAATCCAAAATGTTATGTTTAGTAACACGTCTCCCAGACTTGCTTAGTTCATTTTGACTTTGATGTCATGTTCTCAAAACAGGCTAAAGAAGATCTGCTCCTTCCACATGCCTGACCTTAAGCAACATGTGAGTATATTGCGCAACAATAGTCTGAAATAATAATATTGCCTTAAATAACTTAGGGCTCATGAATGATGGTGGTGCACAGGGCAAAAGAAAAGGCAACACAGCATGCTGTTTTTTTGCACTTTGCCCAATGCTTCCTGATATTGCCTGCTCTCACAATGGAGCGTAAAGAATTGAGCTGCTTTCTATATGCAGTACCTACATCTGATGAATAAATATGGCCAGGAGGTGTTGGCATGAAAGCCATGACCTGTTTTTATAATCTAGCACATAGTGAAGTGTACAGCCTGCACCTGAAAGCTACATGAACAAGTGCACCCTGTATGAGCCTTAAAAACATTTTTGCCTGTTCGCTCATTAATGAGCCAGCCTATGTACACTAGCCACTTAGTTACCTGGGGAGACATATTTTTCTGTTTTGACTTGCTAATCTCAACTCTAATCTCTGAATTCCAGTAGGACAAAGTAATACAAGTGGTAAATGAAAAAAAAACCTTTACATAAATAAAAAATAAAATTTCACATTTCACAATGTTATATTCTTCATTAGAATGAATCTTACATAATAGATTTTTAAAACCTATTTGAAGATGGTGTATTTTTTTGGCTCAAATATAAAGACTTTGTTTAGGGTACTGTTTCCCCAAAAGGCAGATATCTTCCAGTTGTTGTTAGTTGTCGTTAGTCCCGTTGTGTCACTGCTTAATTTGCCTGGAGTCTAGCACCTACTATGCATTAGTAGGCTTAGTTGGTGCACTGGGGCAATGCTTAGAGTATTAGCTCCCAAACTGTGGGGCTCTACCCCCTGGGGAGTGGCATGGGGCAGTTCCAGGGGGGCTCAGCCTGAAGGCCAGTTAGGGTCGAGGTGGCCATTTGCTCTCTTACATAGTACATATGCACTTATTTGGATCCTTAAGGGGCTTAAACAAAATGTGGACCCTAGCTAAAAGGTTGAACTAGAAGGTTTTGACAACCACTTGCTAAAATATGGCCATATTGCACCTTGCATTTGTAAATGATCCTCTAATGTTTCATTATCATCTCACAACCTAATGATATTAGGACCAAAATCAATTATTCACCAGCAGCTGTGATATAACACATCAAAACAGTGGTACAAGTAACACCATACTGACAAATGTAAGCAATTTTTTTATAAATAAAAACCTTTAAAGTAACATATTGTAAAATTGGCCCTATATAAATACATGTTAATAATAATAATAATAATAATAAAATAAAACAATGCAATAGGGCCGGGGGTGGGATGATCGGACGCTATTATGGGAGACCAGACACTGTGCCAAGGCTGCACAGCTCTCCAGGTGTCCGTGGTGCTGAAAGAGGAGGGGGGTAAGTGATCTCCTTTTTATATCAGCCCTTCATTCACCCCCATGTATTTATACTCAGAGTTCCCTCTGCTCCCTAGCTCCTCCCCACAGTCTCTGGCACCCTTCATTAACCACTTTGGTGCCATAAAAGAGCAAAAGTATATTGGAGAAATTAAAAAGTGTAAACGTCAACCTATCAGGCCAGAGTATGTATTTTCATATTTCTTATTAGGCTTATTAATATAGTTTATGTAGCAAAACATACATAAAGTAAGGAAACTAAACGATATATATAATTGTTTTCCAGCAATGCTTTAATATACACACACTGTTTTTTTAATGTTCTTGAAGTGTTACCAACATTCTGGGTGAGATATTAAAAAAGTAAAATAGAAATTGAACATCTTGATATTCTAAGTTCCTTTTCATGGAAATATTAACTTTACTGACAAAAATATTAGTTCTTGTATTTTCACCTGTATGGCTTGTATCCCTGATTCTCGTGAGTACAACAAAAGCCAATATGAATGGCTACCCAACTTGTCTGGGAGACAACCCAACATAAATGTGTACAGTATCGATGTGCGGATAAAGTAAAATAGAAACCTCACCCTGTCCTTCCCAACCCGAACCCTACCTACCCTGTGAGGCAGCATTACTTATAGATCTGTGCCTGACCTGCCCATCTCTGACATAACAAGAGGGAGTGGGGCAGACATGCATCTGTAAATAGAGGCTGCTGCTGTCGAAAGCTGGCACTGAATGCTTGCAACCTAGTGATCATCTGAGGGAGCTGGGCCAAACCTGCCCAACCAATGGGTAAACTTGCGGGACCTGGGGGTGTTGAGCCAGCCTGTACATCAATAGTGTACAGATTCACATAAAGTCATACAATATGTAGCCAAGCTTCCTAGCCTCAATTTCCTTTGATATAAAGAAGCCAAGAAAGGACTCAAGGCTACCATGCCACCTTCTTTTTAATTATCTTGGTTTTTTATCTTTCATTTTTCCCTTGTTCCAACTTAGAATATTAGAAACATATTTTAGTTATGAATATACATTCCTAATTTGTATGTAAAGCAGAAGCCCAGGATTACTCCTAAAATGTCCATTTAAAAGGAATACCCAAGAGACTCACCCACTTGATTTTAAAGCGCAGTCAGGACAGTATGCTGCAAACAATTTTTTTTATTTTTTTATTAAAGCTCGTGTAGTGTTTAAGTGCAAAAGTGTATTAAAACACTCAGAGCACATAAGGATGCAACAGATTCACCTTTACATAGTTACCTAGTTAAGTTTGCTTGAACAAAGACCAAAGTCCATCAAGTTCATCCCTCCAAATGAAACACAGTCTCCATACACACACACTTACCCCTCCAAACACTCACATAAACTGCACTTACCAATATCTATACTAATTGTAGATTTTAGTATCACAACAGCCTATATTGATAAAAAGGCCCAAAGTCCCAAACTCTTAGTAACCTAACCAGAAAATCTAAAGCGAAAAAAAGTCTTCCAACCCACCTTCATCTGAAAACATTTGTGTACTTGGTGAAGCTGGGTTTCAAGGGAAAAATTAGTTTAATGGCCACAAATCTCCCCCCTAGACCCAAAATAGTTTTATTGCCCCAGATCCTGTGAAAAATACACAAATAAAAAGTGACAGGTAACAAAACTGTGGAGTCAAAATAAATAGATACAAATATATGTAGAGCCATGAAAGTGGATCTTTTTGAAAAGAATGTATGTACACTTCCTTGTTCCTTGTTCAACTGCAACTCCACTACTGGTTTTTTTTTCAAAAGCAGTTAAAGACGAATGTAGTGCAAAATCATATAATGTAATTTCAGGTTACAACTAGCAGCAGATAGTCTTGCTTCAGGGGTACATTAATAAATAATAGCCATTATAAAAATTACCCAGTATTTATTCAGTACCACACTTATAATAGATAATAAATAGATAGATAGATAGATGATAGATAGATAGATAGATAGATAGATAGATAGATAGATAGATAGATAGATAGATAGATAGATAGATAGATAGATAGATAATAGTGAGTTTTGTAAGGGAAGA
The DNA here is from genome assembly GCF_017654675.1 of Xenopus laevis. Classification (NCBI taxonomy): domain Eukaryota; kingdom Metazoa; phylum Chordata; class Amphibia; order Anura; family Pipidae; genus Xenopus; species Xenopus laevis. The sequence continues at coordinate 63,033,551 of NC_054372.1, read as the reverse complement.
GAGATATATAAGTAACAAATATAAAGCCAGATGAAATAAATGCAAAAGATTACTGAGGTTAAAACTTAAATAAATCAACGTGTGTCATTCAAGCAGGCAGCTGAATCTTAGTTCAATAAATACCAGCTGCTCAAAGGGTAGATCAATATATATATTTATCATTAAGTGCTAACCACTTTCCCAAACCCATAAAATATGCAATAGAATATTGGCTCAAGAAATTGCACATGCCAAAAAATTCATATACTTTGCCACATGCTACTAATCCTCTCTTGCTGCAGAAAATAAAAACGTATCAGACAAAAATGCACATATATAAGCCAATAGCAAGGAACTTTAAGTAGGGGCCGATTCATGAAGCTCGAGTGAAGGATTCGAATGAAAAAAATTCGAATTTCGAAGTATTTTTTTGGTACTTCGACCATCGAATTGGTTAAATTCGTTCGAATTCGAACGAAATCGAACGAATCGAACGAAAAATCGTTCGACTATTCGACCATTTGATAGTCGAAGTACTTCCCCTTTAAAAAAAACTTCGACCCTTTACTTCGGCAGGTAAAACCTACCGAAGTCAATGTTAGCCTATGGGGAAGGTCCCCATAGGCTTGCCTGTGATTTTTTGATCGAAGGATTTTCCTTCGATCGTTGGATTAAAATCCTTCGAATCGTTCGATTCGAAGGATTTAATCGTTCGATCGAACGAAAAATCCTTCGATCGATCGATCGCAGGATTAGCGCTAAATCCTTCGACTTCGATATTCGAAGTCGAAGGATTTCAATTCGAGGGTCGAATTTCGAAGTATTTTTAACTTCGAAATTCGACCCTTAATGAATCTGCCCCTAAAACTATGGAAAGTAAAGGAGACACAAACCTTCACAAAACCTCTCCATTTGAACCGACTTTCAGATACAGATGCAAAATATCCCTGCAAACTCTGCCATTACTGTGCTGACAGTGATATAAACAAGCATTTTCTTTATTGATTGTGTGGGTGTTCAGGTCTGGATGAGATGAGAGGCCTTAAAGGGATACTGTCATGGGAAAAATTTTTTTTTTCAAAATCAGTTAATAGTGCTGCTCCAGCAGAATTCTGCACTGAAATCCATTTCTCAAAAGAGCAAACAGATATTTTTATATTCAATTTTGAAATCTGACATGGGGCTAGACATTTTGTCAATTTCCCAGCTGCCCCTGGTCATGTGACTTGTGCCAGAAGCTGCCTTAAACAGTGAAAATGCCGCTGACCAAAAACATAATTATAGATGGAAGGTAGTTCATCAATGAGAATGGAATTTGGTCAATCATCATGTTATGTTACAAATGTAATTTGTAATTTTGGCTTAATTATATTCCACTGTAATCAAGCACGGGGAGCATATTCTCTTAAATACTGAGTTTAATGTTTCCCAATCCACTTGCAAATACATGGAATAAAATGTACACAGAGTAGGTGACATCCCCATTGGAGAATTATTTTACAAGTCTGTTTGACACACCTTTCTCCCCATTCTTCACATCATTCTCTCACAAGTGGATCACCGATACAGCACTACAGCCATCCTTTTGAGGTTTGATTACAGTGGAACATTGGCAAGCATAAATGGTAATCTCGATATTTTACATTACAACACGATGAACATAGTGCTTGCAGCTAAAATACAGAGATTAACTGCTCAAAAAGTGTTTATTTCGCACTCATAGTTAGTTAGGCGGAGGTGCAACACATGATTATTGGCCAAATTCATTTGCAAAGATTTAAGGACTCTCAGCTACTCCCTTGTCTTGTAGCTAAAAGGTAATAGCTAGTGATGAGCGATTGTGGCGAAATTTTGCGAAACGCATTAAAGTCAATAGGAGTTTTTTTATGGCAACTTTTTTGTCCTACTGCATTAAAGTCAATAGGCGTTTTTTTCTTATGGCAACTTTTTTCTCCAAATGCATTAAAGTCAAAGGGTTTTTCTTATGGGCATTTTTTTCAAGGCCAAGTTTCACGGCAAAAATTCGCTAATCACTGGTAATCGCTAATTTTTGGGATTTGTTGTCCTCTAAAGAGTTTATGCAACTTACTTACTTTTGCGGAGCTTTCAAACTTATTGATGCCCATGATTCTTAATACGTAGTATGCGAAGAGACATCAAATTGGCCCGAACTGTCTACTATGCCTATTATGGCAATAACCTGAAGTGCTCATGCAAGTGCCAAGCTATTGCCATAATAGAGAGAGGTTCAACCATTGCCCTAACAATAGAGACAGCAGACTGATGTGAGATTCTGTAATATAGAGTGCATTATGTGTGTTCAAAATATTTTCTATGTGCTATGGTGTGGAGGACAGTTAAAACTATTTACTGTGGAACCTTGTATCCTCTAGTTACGTCTTCAGGGTTGGAGTGGCTCACTCCCCACTCCGCTGCCATGTTTCATTTTTAACAGCAAAGTAAAAAGCATAGGGAGCTGGAGAGTCTTTGGCTTGGGTGAAGTGGGAGCATAGGTCGGTCCTTTGGCGGCTGGGTTGTGGGCCCTTGAGTCATGTGCCCAATGGGCTGCAGGTAACCCAGTCCGACTCCTCTGCATATGGTGTGCTTTAAACAATGGCAATTAAGACAAAAACAGCACCATGTGTATGTCATATCACTCCTGTTTGTGTGAGACAGGACACAGAGTTGGGGCATAGGATGTAATGTGTGTGTCTGGAAACAAACAAAAAAAATACTAGATTTGATTTCACATTAAAACCAATGGTTGATTTTTTTCTGGCCTTTTAATAAAACATTATGCACCGCTTTAAAAGCGATGCTGAAAATGTTCATTATTCACGTCTGTGTACTTAAGCAGTAAAGAATTCATGACGATACAAGGACAATAATGGAAGAAGGAAAATAAATTGCTGGACTCAGAAAATTCACTCCTTTAAGTATTGATTTTATTTACCGACTGATAGTCAGCTGCTGACCGTGGCATACTAAATAGTTCTAATGCATTTATTTTATGTGCTGCAGGCCAGTAGATACACTGCATTATATTGGCTTGCTAGTTGCTACTATTGTTTATTTAATAAAGACTCCATGAGATGGCACTATGTTCTGTTTCATTATTGAATATTACCACTTACCCACTAATTCCGCTTTGAAAACTGTTAAGTTGTTTTGCTTTGTGACAGAGATGATGTGAGCCATGCATAGGTAAGCTCTAGATTTATGTTTATGCCTCATCATACACAATTTTTATACTGCTATACCCTGGTCACAACTTATCACACCATGACTATACAGGCAAGGGACCTGTTATCCAGAATACCTGGAACCTGGGGTTTTCCGGATAAGGGGTCTTTGGATTTCTATAGCTTCAGTCTACTAAAAATGATTCAAATATTAAAAGAATACTATACCCGCCGAACAATGTAGGTCTCTATAAAACTATTGCATAAAAAAGCTCATATGTAAAACCCTGTTTCATGTAAATAAACCATTTTCATAATAATATACTTTTCAGTAACATGTGCCATTGGGTAATCATAAATAGAACATTGCCATTTTAAAAAACAAGGGCCGTCCCCTGTTCACATAAGCCAATTAACAGACAAAGTTCTGTCTTTTGCTTTCACACTTCTTCCTGTTACAGTTAGAGCTGTAGTATTTCTGGTCAGGGGATCTCTGAGGCAGCACAGAGAATATTATAAAATGGTGGTTCAAGGCAAGAGATGTAAAAGGGCAATATTTACTTAAATATATGTACCAGTTTGATAAGATTCTTTAATATGCCAACTGTTGCTTAAGTATTCATTTTGGGGGTATACTTTTCCTTTAATTATACCCAATAGGATTGTCTTGCCTCCAATAGGGAATATCTTAGCTCGGATTAAGTACAGATATGAAACCTGTTATCCAAAATCCTCAGGACCTGGGGTTTTCCGGATAACGGATCTTTCCATAATTCAGATCAAGTCTGCAAGAATGTAAACTTAAAAGGGGTTTTGCTTCCCATACGGATTACTTAGTTGGATTTGAGTAAGGATTTTCTTAGTTGGGATCAAGTACAAGTTACTGTTTAATTATTACAGAGAAAAAGGAATTCATTTTTAAACATTTTTGATTATTTGGATAAAATGGAGTCTATGGGAGACAGCCATTCCGTAATTTGGAAGCTTTATAAATAATGGGTTTCTGTATAACGGATCCCATACCTGTACAAGGTTCTGTTTTATTAATACAAAGAAAAAGGAAAAACATTTTAAAATTGTAATTATTTCATTAAAATGGAGTTTATCTGAGATGGCCATCCTGTAATTCAAAGCTTTCTGGATAAAGGGTTTACTATACCTGTACCTTATTAGTCCCACAGCCACAACTCTACCCAGTCCAGTATAAATATTTGTAATAGCTGACAGCTCTGTTGTGATTACTGTATATAACTTACCTATAGTACTGGTGTTACAACTTACAACTTATTTTGTTTTAATAATATATAATAATATAAATAATACTCTCAAAAGACATAATGTATGTTTCAATGAAATCAAATGGGTTTTTACAATACTAACACAGCACAGGTGGGACCTGTGATTCAGAAACTTGTTATTCAGAAAGGTCTGAATCACAGAAAGGCATTCACATTTTTAAAAATGAGTACCTGTTTCTCTGTAATGATAAAACAGTACCTTGTGTTTGATTCCAACAAAGAAATAAATTGTCCTTATTGGAGGCAAAGCAATCCTGCTGACTTTATTTAATATTTAGTTTTTTATTTAGTAGATTTTTGAGTATGGTGATCCAAATTACAGAAAGATCCCTTAATTCTGAGCATTCTGGATAACAGGTCCCATACCCATACTGTTTCATTATTACAGAGAAGGAAACAATGTTAAAAAACGAAATATTTGCTTAATACAGAGTCTATGGGAGATGGCCTTCTCGTAAATTCAGATCTTTTTGGATAACCTGTTTCCAGATAATGGATCCCATACCTGTGTTTCATGCATAATGAGGCTTCTGAGGAAGTAGCTGTCTATTGCCACTTCTCTCTGCACATCTCTGGATCCAGACGGTCACTTGTCCATTAGTCCAACCTCCACGCACCAGATACTTTTACATACTCACAAAAACTGACATCTTTCTTTCCAGGAATTTATACATTCGTCAAATCTTTTATTTAATGAAATACATAAAAACATGTTAGCATTGGCTCAGTGCATTTAACAACTACTGACGCGTTTCCTGTCCCATTTCCTGGCACCTCCTCAGTGTGGATCACAGTTTGGACTCTGAAGATTCTGGTCGGGTTAGCGCCACACTACAGCATTCAATTTGTGTTATTGCATAATAATTTACTGCACACACGTAAAATTAAAACATGAAAATACAGTATAACATATATGTTCTTGCTATTTAACCTTTCAAGTGCCGTTCATTGTAGTATCTATGGTGCTGACCCAGAGGTACCAATGTGCCAGCACTGAAGAAGAAATGTTTTGCCTAGCAAGATGGGGTGCTAATTGTGGTCATTTAACAGCACTGTTAAATAAACATTTAACATAAACATTTAATGGATTACGTAAGCAGGGGAAGAATAGTGACAATAATGGACCTGCTGAATTAATATATATATGATAAGATCTTTTGCTGTGAATTAAAAGATTCCTTAGTTCAACTTCATGAATTGTGTGTGTGGCTCCAGTTAAATCATTATAACTGCTGTATTGGCCAGGATAAAGTGTTTGTGTTTGAAATATTTTATTTGGTTTTCACAATAAACCATAAAAATCAATATGTCAAGGATAAAGTTATCTGACTACACCTCATATATCTTTGCTACAAAGTCTTACATTGGGGTATAACAATAGAGTCAGAAGGTGCTTAAGTAAAAATAAGATATTGTTTTCAAATATCAGAAACAGTAACTTTTTTCAGTTGCTTTATATTTATGTTGCCACCTCAATTTCTCATAGGGAAACTCGCCAAAAATTTCAACCAAAAGAAATGGAAAACTCAAACTGAAAAAATTGCTAAAATTTTGCTTCAGTTGGCTTCTTTATGAAATTACAAGGTTTTAGATGCCAAAGTTTCATATACGAGTTTTTTTAGCTTAAAGAGATACTGACACCAGAAATTAAACTCTTTTTTATATATATATATATATATATATATATATATATATATATATATATATATATATATATATATATATATATATCATAATACTGCCTTTGAAAGCTACTTATAACTTTGCCATAAAGTATTCACACAAAGCTTTTACATTACCTGTCTGATGCCCCATGTTCCTGTATGAGGGGGCTGCCATATTTATGCAGCAGACGTCCGTTAGCATTAGAAACTTTTAAATGTACATTAATATTTTAAAAAGTCAAATTCAAAACCATGAGTTTGATCCATATCTATATCCTCTGGAGGCTTACTAGCACTCTGTATAATTAAGTCAACTGCTCTGCTGAAGGCTAAATTCATAGGATCATAGCTGACATACACATCCCTGCACAGGAATCTAATTTATGTTATGTTATGGAATAGCCATAAATCATTGTTATTAAAATACAGAACATCACAATTTACTACTGAAATATAGAAAAGCTGTGTCATGTTGCAATGTGTTGAGCTAATCATCCATAAGGCTTGCTCCATCTGAACATACACAGTACCCAGGTATCTAGGTTAATCCATTAATACAGACATGGGATCTGTTATCTGGAAACCTGTTATCCAGATCTGAATTACACGAAGGCTGTCTCCCATAGACTCCATTTTAAACAAATAATTCTTATTTTTAATTTGTATCACTGTAATAATAAAACAGAACCTTGTACTTGATCCCAACTCTGGATATAATACTCTGCATTGGAGGCCAAACAATCCTATTGGGTTTAATTAGAGTTTAAGTGATGTTTTAGTAGACTTAAGAGATCTGAATTATGGAAAGACCCCTTCTCCAAAAAAACCCAGGTCCCGAGCATTCCGGATACCAGGTCCAATACCTGAACTTTCTTACTAAATGTGCATATAAAGTATAGTAGATATGTCACAGAGGACATGGACAAGGAAATCTGTAATTAGTAATTACTGGTATTCATTGACAATGCCAAAGAGTGACAAACCCCTGTTCCCTGTTGTTGCCCATTTTGCATTGCCTACTGTGTGTCAGACGGTGACCCTTTTCTTTATGGTACATGATAAGAAGAGCAACATAAAGTAGCGTGGCTGTTCTTTAATTGTATATTAGCTGGCATTTGGGATATGCTGAAGGAGTGTCTGACTGCTTAAAAACACATTTCAGTTCCCCACATTAGAAGAATGTTATTTACTGAACATTGCCAAGCTTGCTTTTAGGAGTCTGTGCTTTTAAGACTCAGTCAATTAAGCAATGGAATTTTACAGTACCAGACAGAGTTCATTATGTCTACTGTTAATGACTATAAGTAAACACAATGCTTGCAGAAGGGCTTAATGTGCACAGGAATCCAACCACGTATCCAGCACTATATTATTTGCACTAGCTGATGGGCTAAGAGCAAATGGCTGCTAATATGTGTAAAATAATATCCACCTTGATGAACCTGATTTCCATTTACAACAGGCAACTAGAAAATGTATAAAGTGAAAATTCAATGTTAAATTATGTTTCGGTATAGTGTAGATGGCGGCATTAATATCTCAGTTTACTATCAATTCATTATATGTTTCCATTTTTTATTAAATTTTAGCTTTTTGCCCACAAAACCATTAGTTAAAATTGTGCACGCAGTTACTTCTAGCAGTTTTCAAATTAAAGGCCTATTATTTTGATCTTGTTGCCAGTAAACACCTCCATAAAATGGAACTTTCCTATCTGCATAAAATAAATTCTAAGGAGGGATAGAGCTGTGACCCACCCCATGTTTTCATTGTAAGCATGAAGAAGTAGATCCATGAGTGAGTGGAAGGCAGCTGTGTCAGATCCATGGCTGTAATTGGTTATGTAGCCTGTTTGTACCATTATAACTATTGCAGGCTTTCAGTGCTGCTGTCGGTGTATGGCAGGTGAATATCTAGTCCTGGTGGAGATCCTAAAAGATGCAAAGGTCCAGTTTCGGGGGGGAGGGGGCTGAACTTGACGGTGAATAGACAGGGTTAAGATAGTTTGGGGGTATGTTTGTATGTGATGAAGTATAACTGGAGTGGATTCAACAAGCAATTTTTTAAAATTGCGGTTCAATAATTAATTAGTTGGTAGTGACCAACCATATGCAGCTCAAGCAGCAATAACTCAGTACCTGCCAGCCTAGTAGTATAGGGCCTAGCTGTTTGATGGTTGGCTTTTGACATGCAGATTTATCCATAGGTCAGGCTGGATAGTTCCAATATACAACCTCCTGGGGCCAGTCATAGGTAGGTCATGAACTAAACTTCCATGGTGTCTTTGCCCGTACCTATCCCTCTTACAAAATGTAAGCATCAAAGCATTCTCAACTCTCTGACATCATTATCAGAGGGGATGAGAAGGTGCAGAAAAGTCTTGCCCCGTGAATCACTAATAGGATCTCATGAGTTTTAGTTGCAGTACTGCCAACTGTTGCTAGTAGTTTGCATGTCAACATCAAATCACATGGAAGGCTGAACTCAGTAAGAGCTGCAGTTACCTAAAAAGAGGATGCATACAAAGGTAAGAAATATTACAGAATGTGAGGAGTAAACAAATTGTTTTCTTTTTTGAGGTCAGTATTGAAAACAGGAAAAATGCAGCATGTTGAGTCTCAACCTGCGTTCGGCACCTACACGCGCCTGTGTGAGTACAGCCCCATTGAAAAAAGCTTAATGCGTCTATTCCTGCTTTTTTTTCCGAATGTTATTTTTCTGGCAAAATTCACAAGAGTTTTCACCACTGTAAAAAACAATAATGTCTCTGCATAACTATCTCAGAAAAAAGAGTTCACTCATCCCTAGTCTCCACTCCACATCAGTGGTTATCTTATCTTACTTTTTCTGTCCAAGGTCTCCAGGATGTTTAATTTTGTATAAGGCCCCTTAGCTAATGATTGCATATAATATAGGAAAACATCAATGTCAGGCATTTACCCTTAGTTTTAATAATATCTAGGACACCCCAAATCTTACCTTAATGGACTTTAAGTAGATCAAATAGTCACTCAAATCTCACCCTAAATTGCCTTCACTGTGGGCCCCTGCACCACTGTTTCTTGTTTTTATATGAGAGTATGAGAACAAATGCTCTAAATGCAAGGGAGCCTTGTTAGTTCCGGGGCTCCCTTGCATATGTGCACCCTACACTTTTATCTGGTGTGCAGTTTGCAAAATAAAGAAGCAACTCATTAAGGTTTTGTTCATTTCGCTTGTTCTTGTAAATTAACACAATCTTACGTCATATTTAAGGCTTGTAGAAATTGCTGATCTCTGATGCAGATGATTCTTTTGTTTTCCAGTTTTCCGAAAAAAGAAAAAAGTTTTGCATGAACACAGTTTCCAAAGTGTTCAGCAGAATAAAACAAATAGGAATCTGATAATGCAGGCAGCTGAGCAATCAATCAAAGCCTTGGGAGTTTAGAAAGAGCCCACTGACAGCTGCAAGAATGATAATGCAATTGAAAACACAATCTGTGGCCTATGTAAATAAACTGCAATAATAAGCTGATAAACTGGATATCCTAGCAAAATACATGCTTATATTATTCATGGGGCACACAGCGTTCTCCTTTGGATAATATGCACAAAAAAGATCTTTCTATCAACCCTTAGGTGCTTTGCAAACTGTGTGTAGCAGCCACTTACCTTCTGCACAGTTGTTTACACTTTAAAGTTCATATGCATAATATGATCCTTTTACTTACAGCATGAAAAATGATATGCGACAGGCAGCTTCTGCGTAGACGGAAAAGAGATACAATATTTTGGCAGAGGAGGAATTCATAAGCAGAGACATGGATGTTATGTGTGCACTTGTTTTATTTTCATGTTATGCAGTGAGTGGACTCGATGGCTAACTTCATCACAAAGGGGAGTATATAAAAAAATTATATTATCAAACAGATAAAGGGTTGTTAAATAGATCTTATTAGAAGTGAAAAATGTGCTCTAAAAACCTCTAGTGAATATACCTATCTGAATGATTCTTGTTTACCTCTCATTGTCCAAGTAGGCACCCCTAGCAAGAAAATTCTCCATTGAGAATCTTTGCTTGTCAAGATTATACTGTAATCAAACTCCACAAGGGTGTATATATAACTGTTTAAGTGTTCACAGCCAGAAAAAATGAGCTTAACTCCTGTAGCAACTATTATAGGATAGAAAGTCAAATGTAGACAGAGCAGGCAGGATACTTATTGGTGGATCCTTTTGCATCAGATGGGCTGCTGTCGTAAAGAATTGTACTGTGTGTATCTATCTATGCAGTGCATAATTACTATAGTGCTATTTTTGCTGCTGTGCAGAATATTAATACTGTGTATTATACTGTAGTGCATATTTATTATAATGCTAACGTTGCTAATCGGTATTTTAATATTGTGTGTATCGCTGCAGCTTATGGTGCTGTCTTCATATTATTCAGCATAGTAATATTGTATTAAACATCTATCCTTTTTTAACATAACATTCTGGGTGCCTTCTTTCTGTTTTATTTATGGTATAGTGTGGTGTCTTACAAATATGAATACTGCCATTTTATTTGCTGATAACATTACTTTTTATGTACAGGTAAGTATAAAATCTTTTTTTTCTGTTTCTAGTTAAAACTTTAAGGTGACATATCCTTGTAGTTTCTTACTTTGTAGTTTCTCAGTCTGGATTCACCTTGCAATCCTCCCCTGAATTACTGTACCAATGTTTTTGTCACTGTGGGTTTTATTGATGTGCTTGTAATAATGAAAATCTGGCCTTTTGCCCTTGAGGCAGCTGAACACCCACTTCCAATGACACTGCTTTGCTTTTAATATGATACTTCAAGACTTTTATGATGTTTCTCCATCTGTGTCCCCTCTACTTGTCTTTTGTTTCTCCGTTGGTGTATCTCACAGTTTTCAACTGAATCTTCCATGAGTTGACAATTAGTAATAACATTATAGAACAATGTGATGTTCATCCACATTACTATAAATCAGAACTAATGATTGGGTTGTTTACCATCAAATCATTTTATGGTCTACTTTTACATAAAATGCAATGAATATGCAGTCTTACACACTGAACCAGAAAGCCTGAAGAAAAAACATACTGTCCAGATCAAAATTTGGTGGGGCCCAAGCTGCTCACCAAGCAGGCCTAATTCTTAATATTATCTTCTTAGGCAAGTTTTACAGAATCTGCTGCCCTTACACAATCTGGCCTAGCTGCTCAAGAGTAATTGGGTTGGCTCTCACCTGGGCACTACCTCACAAGTATGCAGTTTATCCTCAGCCAGAGGACTTTTTTTAAATCTAAAAATGGACACAGGGAGGGGGTATTGCCCTTATGAGATACCAGGGGTCAGTTTACCTTAATTTTATAGTTTAGGGACAATTCATGTTATAAATCACCGTTACTAAGAAAGTTAGCACCACTAATGAATCCATTGTATGTGACCCTGGCACTAGAGAGTAGACAGTGAGGTAAGACAATAGTGTTCTTCTATTATAATTTGTAATGCAATCGCTCTAATGCACAAGGCTCTCCTCCTAATTTCCCTACATTTTTTATTTTACTGACTGGACTGCTATGCCTTTCACGCTGGGTATGCAATCAGCCTCTCCTCTGTCTCCTTCTATCATAACTTGCAGCACCTTTAAAGGGGTGGTTCACTTTTAGGTTAACTTTTAGTATGTTATAGAATAGTTAAATCTAAGCAACTTTTCAATTGGTCTTCATTATTTAATTTTTATAGTTTTTTTAAATAACATTGAGGGGCACATTTACTAATGTTCGAGGTTTAATTAACCCACGAATATCGAAGTCAAAGGATTTACTGTATTTCCTACGATTGAACGATCGAAGGAAAAATCGTTCGATCGAACGATTAAATCCTTCTAATCGAACGATTCGAAGGATTTTAATCCATCGATAGAACGATTTTCCTTCGATCAGAAATTTGTTAGAAAGCCTATGGGAACCTTCCCCATAGGCTAACATTGATGTTCGGTAGGTTTTAGGTGGCGAAGTAGTTGGTCGAAGTTTTTTTAAAGAGACAGTACTTCGACTATCGAATGGTCAAATAGTCGAACGATTTTTAGTTCGAATCGTTCGATTCAAAGTCGTAGTCGAAGGTGGCAGTAGCCAATTCGATGGTCGAATTAGCCAAAAAAAACATTCGAAGTTCTAAGTATTTTTTCTTCTTTTCCTTCACTCGAGCTAAGTAAATGTGCCCCTAATAGTATAGCCTTAAAGAGGATTTGTTTTACTGACCTCATCTTTAAAACAAATGCTCTTTAAGGCTACAATATTAATGTTAGTTACTTTTTATTACTAATTTTTCTATTAAGGCCTCTCCTTTTCATATTCCAGTCTCTAATTCAAATCAATGCATGGTTGCTAGGGTAATTTGGACCCTAGCATCCACATTGCTGAAATTACAAACTGGACAGCTCCTGAATAAAAAGCTATATAACTCAAAAAACACAAATAACAAAAAAAAAAAATGAAAACCAACTGTAAATTCATACTAACAGTTAATTTAAAGGTGAAGAACCCCTTTAAATATTCCCACTGCTCTAATTTCAGCGCTGATGGGCAATAACATGGGTCTGCTATCACACACCTATAAGAATACTGAATGTAGCACAAATCTAGGGACTCAGAAACACACTAGTATTAGGGTAGCTTTGTGACTGTCACAAATACACAGAACAGCAAAGACACCACGTGGCACAATTTACAAGACAAGACTCTATTATAAAGACTCTTTACAGGCTAACTTTAAATATATTGTATGGGCTAATAAAGCACTTGCAGTATAGTTCCTTTCTCTTCAGTCCTTTATTCTGTAAATCAGTGTCTGGGTGTAGGTGTCCAAGAGTGGATCTATCTGGGATTACCTTGCAGTAGTTTAATCATTTGCACATTGGAATTACCCTGACATCTAGAAATTTGGTATCGGCAGCTGCCCACCCCCCTAAACAGATAGAAGCAGAACCACCGGTCAGTCAATAAAGGATTTTTCTTTTCTTTGCTTTGATTTTTTTTGGAGGGTTTTTTTATTTATTTTTTGAACAATCAGGTTTGGGGAGGCTTAGCCTCCCCAAGCCTTAATGAGAATCTGCCCATCAGCATTACTTGAATTGTTCATGACAGGCATTATCATTTAAGTGCAATGCACCATAGCAAAAACAAAACAAATAAATAAATACTGTCTGTTCTATAGCCCTTGGTTTAATGCAAGTATTATTATTCATTTATAATTTCACATCCAAAAGAGCAGAAGAAATCAATTCTATCCATGCTGAAGGCAAATAATTCATGTGCTTATGGCTTAATAATGACAATACACTAGCTAATTGATGCTAATGGACTCCCATTTGTTTTTATTGTATTGGAACACAGAAACCTTGAATAAAAGAATCGTATGAAAGTGATAGGGGAAAATCAGAAGATCAATCAGACCCAGGGGATGTTTTATTGCATGGGAAGCTTAAACCACCCACACAGAGAAAAGGAACAAATGCACAGTGTAAATCTATGAGATATTAAGGATGGAAAGCTGCATTTGCATCAGAATAGTCTGATTCCTGACAAAAGCATATCTAAGCCCTGAGCATATACAACCATGTACTGTGCTGTGAATAAGTAGGCTTCCTAATTAATTCCAAATTCTAAGCAACCATTCAGTTGGTCGTCATTATTTATTATTTCATATTTTTAATTATTTGCCTTTTTCTTCTGACTCCTATATGGGGGTCACTGACTCCATCTATAAAAACAAATGCTCTGTAAAGCAACAAATGTATTGTTATTGCTACGTTTTTACTCATCTTTCTATATATGCCTCTCTCCTATTCATATTCCAGTCTCTTATTCAAATCAATGGATAGTTGCTAGGGGAATTTTTTTGAAATTGCAAACTGGAGAGCTGCTGAATAAAAAGCTAAAAAATCTAAAAACCACAAATAATAAAAAATGAAAACTGATCTAAGGTTAACAACCCCTTTAATAAAGCTGAACAGAAAATGCTGCACCACCACTGTGTGTGATATATTCTTTACATGACTGGTGCCGCCAAGCCTGCACATTTGTGTGCTTGTGGTCAAAATGACATAGGATGTGGACTGACTGAGCTTTCTTTCTTCTCAATTGTATGATTAGTTCTGGTCCTGTCACCTTGGTTCCTGCACTCTATATAGTTGAGTATATATGCAGTATATATGCAGGGGCGTAACTACAGAGGAAGCAGACCTTTGGCTGCAGGGGGGACCAGTATGAATAGGGGCACCTAATTAATATACAATTCCAATAAATATTAATAAAACTGCTTGGGAACAGAAATGGGCACTATACTGCTTTATATAAAAATAGGAGTAATGTAGTCTGATGTTCTGAATACATTACAAAGCCTAGTAGTGCAGAAATAATTAGGAGGACTTTTTACTCTGTTTTAACACCAAAAGCATATATGTACACACGTCACCCTTACTTTATTCACTTCCTCAGTAACCTGTGCTGTGGCAAGTGCAGTGACTGTGATATAAACCAACACCAGTTGTGCCTGCACTTGACTGTCATCAGTGTGAGTCAGCAGAGATAGGGATATTAATTAACAACACTGCCCTTTATTTACCAGTGTAAAATATATATATATATATATATATATATATATATATATATATATATACAGGTATGGGATCTGTTATCAGGAAACTCGTTATCCAGAAAGCTCAGAATTACGAAAAGACTGTCTCCCATAGACTCAATTATAATTAAATAATCCAATTTTAAAAAACTTTTTTCTTTTTCTTTATGAAACCTTGTACTTGATCCAAACTTAGATATAATTCATCTTTATTGAAGGCAAAGCAAGCCTATTGGGTTTATTTATTGTTTAAATGATTTTCTAGTAGACAAGGGGGCACATTTACTAAGCTCGAGTGAAGGATTCAAAGTTAAAAAACTTCGAACTTCGAAGCTGTTTTTGGGTACTTCGACCATCGAATAAGCTATTTCTACCTTCGACTTCAACTTCAAATTTAACGATTCGAACTAAAAATCATTAGACTATTCGACCATTTGATAGTCAAAGTACTGTTCGACTACCTACTTCGGCACTTTAAACCTACCGAGCACCAATGTTAGCCTATGGGGACTTTCCCCATAAGCTTTCTATGCTTTTTTTGATCGAAGTAAAATCCTTCGATCGATGGATTAAAATCCTTCAAAACGTTCGATTCGAAGGATTTAATTGTTCGATCGAAGTATTTGCGGTAAATCCTTTGACTTCGATATTCAAAGTCGAAGGATTTTACTTCGATGGTCGAATATCGATGGTTAATTAAACCTAGATATTCAACCCTTAGTAAATGTGCCCCTTAAGGTATGAAGATCCAAATTATGGAGAGAGCCATTAAACAGAAAACCCCAGGTCCCGAACATTCTGGATAACAAGTCCTATACCTGTACAGACATATTCAAGTGTATGTTTGGTTAAGCAATAATATAAATTGATTAAGGTAAAAGGAGTCTTTTCACATAGTATCCAATCACCAAAGTAGGTTTTCCAAACTTCATTAGTTCTGAGTTTGTGCATATAAATTGATGTTAATGGTGACATTCATTCTCAGGTAAACCTAGTGGTCAGCAGTTTGTCAGTGATCCTTGGCTTCTGCTGCAGCTCAGGGAGTAACTACAGAGGAAGCAGACCCTGCAACTGCAGGGGGGGTAGGAGGTATAGGGGACCCATGAGGCCCTAATTAATATCCAAATTCAATAAATACTGGTAAAACAGGTCAACCTCTAGACATGTTGGGGGCCCAAAAAATAATATGCTGCTGGACCCAGTAATATTTAGTTACTTAACACACATTTTAGCTAAAATATGCAATAATAACCATTGCTTGATCACAAGATTAAGGCTGAAGAATGGAAAATAAGACTTGAAAGCAGTTTGTTGTATCATTGCACGTTTTGTTGAGTTCTAGTGACTAGAAACCCTAATCTGTTTGTCCGCGTGATACATACAACAATGGATGAAAACTGTAGACATGTGTGAATACATGTGATTTCAATAAAATACAGCAGGAATTTACATTTGCAAAGGAAGGATTATACTTCCAGGCTACACATAGAACATATGATAAGATTTAAGTACAATACTAAAAAAACTACAGAATATTCTACAATATGAGCAAGTTCTGTTTTAGCATTAATACATTTTAATAGAAAATGCCATTGTAGTATTGCCATTTTTTTTAGGTACGTGTAACTGGATTATAGCGATAAGATAAGTTACTTAATGGTAAAGAAAAATGTACCATTTGCATTTGGAATTCTTTATGGTATCTTTATATGTACAAAGGCAGAGCAGTGTCATATTGATAATAATACTTGTATTTATGCTGTGGGCTATGAATCAGTTGAATTGACATTGATTCCAGCATCATTGTCACCAGGGCAGGACTTGCTCTGTTGCATCAAAATTAACACAATAGTTCTCACATTTCTACGTGAACAATTATGTTGTACTTGCTGCTAGAAACCTGATTTTTTAGATATTGACAGAGCCTGTGGTGGGAAGCCATGAATTACGACCACATTCACATATTGCATTTTACACTTCATCGCACTTATGTGCGATTCATAAGACAGACTGGATAGATGCAAATTGTAATTGTAGCAAATATATACAAGTGCAAGGAGAATGTTGAGGCACAAGTAAACTTTAATGAATGGCATAAATGCTCACAATGATTGCGTCCATTTTTGAGCACACTACGATGGTAAATGGATCTTTAGCTGTTAGGAAGTTCATGTTTTTCGCAAAACCGCTGGGAAAATTTGCCATGGAAAATTCAAAAAAAATTTAGTGCCTCAAAATTGTTCGGACGCCCATTGACTTAGTGCATTTGGACAAAAGAGTTGTGCATATAAAAATTGTTGCTCGTGTCAAAATTGTCGTGTCTCAAAATTATTTTGACGCCCATTGACCTATGCATTTCGCAAATTTTTCGCTGTTTTGTGAACTTTTTTCGGCAAACCAAAACAGGACAGATTCACCCATCACTATTTATGGGCAGTGAGACTGGTTTCCATTCTATCTAATTAATATCCACTGCAAAAAAAATGTTATAGGGAAAGCTAATAATTTTGGCACCCCTGTGGTATTGAAAAGGGTATTGCAAGTTAAAATGTAAGTAAAGCATTACATTCTAATTAGTACAAAAAAAAGGATAACAGATTTTTAACACTGTAGTAAAGTCACAGACTTTGTCTGCACCCTCCACGTCAAGAGTCAAAAGATTTTACATTTACAATGAGAGCACATGCTGGTATACAGTCACATTGAGTAGAGTCACCAACTGGCCTTTAGCATTCAGCAATAAATTCTGTGTTATGGGAGGGCATTGCTCTTTTCAAATCTAGAGAAATGCAAGAGACAACAATGGAGACAATTAATATCTGAAAAAAAAGTCAGGTTCAGCAATATAGTATATTTATATTATTTGTGTACTTTGTGTATATATATATATATATATATATATATATATATATATATATATATATATATATATATATATATAAAATTAGTAACAAACCGCACTCCAAGGACTTTATACGTGGAAAACCAAAATATTATTTATTGTTTATTATTTTTTATTATTTATTTGGTTTTTCACGTATAAAGTCCTTGAAGTGTGGTTTGTTACTAATTTTATGCAATTTTCTTTTTTAACCTGCACCCAGGCATTTGTTGGCTAGTTTGTTTTGAGTGCACCCAACCAGGATTCTTTATAAATAAATATATATATATATATATATATATATATATACTGTATATATATATATATATATATATATATATATATATATATATATATATATATACAGTATATATGTGTGTGTTTCTGGTATATGTCAGTAAACTATTAAAACAGCAGTTTTAACACAACACATACAGGTTTGGGAACTGTTATCCAGAATACTCAGGACCTGGTATTTTCTGGATTAATGATCTTTCCATTATTTGGATCTCCATACCTTAAGTCTACTAAAAAATCAATAAACCCAAGAGTATTATTTTGCCTCCAATAAGGATTAACTATATCTTAGTTGGGATCAAGTACAAGGTACTGTTTTATTATTATAGAGAAAAGGAAATCATTTTTAAAAACGTATACTATTTGATTAAAATGAAGTCTATGGGAAATGGCCTCTTTGGATAACGGGTTTCTGGATAACAGATACAGATAACCTGTACTAGCAACAGTGACTGTTTGTCACTTAGGAAGCAAAGTCTTTAATTACAAAGCACATTTGGGGCAGCCCCAGCGAGAAACAAATTGTTGACATTATTTCATGCAGGTATGAAAAGAACTTTGTTTTTAATAACGACAGAAAAGTAAAACTGTGTCCATGGTGTGATATTCCCTCAAAAGAAATTGAAAAACTGAGCCAAACTTTATATGGCTCCTGAGGGTGATAAAGTATCATGCAGAACCTATTTAAGGCAATATCTATCCAATGATCCACAAAGGAAACATTCTACTTAAAATTACAGTTTTTTTCGGATCATCACATAATATAAATAGAAGGCAGCATGTGGGAATAGGTTGCTCTTCAACAATATCATCATGACAGGGCCAGGTTGGTTAGGTGGAAATGTTTTATGATTAGGGAATTTGCATCACATAGTGGAATAAATGAAAAGTGCAGGTGATGGCATAATACTGGATAATGGTCAAATAATAACAGGTCCATATAAAATAACTATACTGTACATTAATTGGAAGTATAAAATAGTTAGCATTTTCTAAATGGGTTGTATCGCCTTTTTCCTGAAAACTAGTATTCATTTAGACTCTGTTCCTCGGGGGTTAGTGCAATAAACAGTGCTGGGTTTGCACCAGTACTAGTAACCCATAGCAACTGAAGAGCATATCATTTTTTCGACTGCTATTTGAAAGCAAACCTCTAATTGGTTCCTCTGGGTTACTCCTGAAACACACTTTGTTTTGCTACTGTATTCCTCCTTTTGGACTTAATTTTTTAAGTCCAAAAGGAGGACCGTATTAAATACTGTAATAAATAATTATATTAAATACTGTAATAAATAATAAAATAAACAATGTATTAAAAGCAGCAAAGGATAGAGAAAATTTGCCATTTTTGATGAATGGCAACCTTTTGTATGACGTTTGTGACATTGCCAGGGGTATCCTTGCATTTTCTGTGTTTTGTCTAAATAAAAGATGGATTTATCAAGTAAACCCATAAATACTCAACATTAACAATACATGGGTTCATAAATATAAATATATATATATATATATATTTCATCATACCTGAATCAGTAGCTGATGATTTTACAGAAAGTAGTTTAACACTCTCCTTGTTTTGGGCAGATCTGTGGGAAAGTCATAAATTCAT
Source organism: Xenopus laevis (assembly GCF_017654675.1). Classification (NCBI taxonomy): domain Eukaryota; kingdom Metazoa; phylum Chordata; class Amphibia; order Anura; family Pipidae; genus Xenopus; species Xenopus laevis. Next base: position 63,014,009 of record NC_054372.1, on the reverse strand, counting down.
AAAGTAATGTACTAATATATACTCTATTATCTCTATTATATATATATATATATATATATATATATATATATATATATATATATATATATATATATATATATATATATATATACACTAATATAACTGCATTTATTAGATCAGGTTCAGGTTTCAGATAATTGGACACAAAAAGGAAAAAGTATGACCCATAGTATTGCACCTACCCACTCAATTAATCTGAGATCCCAAAAAGAAATAAATAAGACATAACTTTTATTTATTAACCAACTAAAAATGATATGAAACGAAAAAATGTATGTTAAAATATTTAAAAACAAGGTTAGGTATGGAAGCTGAATAGACACGAAGTCAACAGCTCATAAACGGTAACCATAAATTGAGAAAGTTAAGTGGGTTTGTATTCACAGTTTTAACTGTTTCCCCACTATATTCTCAATAGCAGCAGGTTGCTGGTGACCCACAGTATGTGGGTAAACCGGACGGACCGAACGGTATTGCGGGTCAGTATATGGCCTCTGTATATGGTTGAGCCAAAATATGGCAACACACACTTATACCTATAAGCTAGTTATACTTTGATATATAACCACATGGGATTGAGCAATATAGTAACAACTCAGGTCAGGTTATGCCGGGAGGAGATTTAGCGAACCAAAACTTCAATGCCCGCTCAGGTCGTCCCTCGTATCCAGGCTCTATAGCGCAACTATGACAGAGTGTCGGCGTGACTATAGGGGGATCAACGTCCCGGTATCGAGTATGCTACCCGTTTCTTCCCGTACACCCCTCCTTTGAGGTTAAATCAAGGCGCCATGTATGAGTATCCGACTGGTTTGACCCTGTTAGCGTGACAAACGGAGGAGCGACCTGTCGGTACTGTTTACGCTACCCGTTTCCTTCCCACACCTCTTAATGTATTCCGCTAGTCGGATACTTATGCCTAGCTCCTCTGTTCAACTCTAAGGAAGGGAGGTGTGGGAAGGAAACGGGTAGCGTAAACAGTACCGACAGGTCGCTCCTCCGTTTGTCACGCTAACAGGGTCAAACCAGTCGGATACTCATACATGGCGCCTTGATTTAACCTCAAAGGAGGGGTGTACGGGAAGAAACGGGTAGCATACTCGATACCGGGACGTTGATCCCCCTATAGTCACGCCGACACTCTGTCATAGTTGCGCTATAGAGCCTGGATACGAGGGACGACCTGAGCGGGCATTGAAGTTTTGGTTCGCTAAATCTCCTCCCGGCATAACCTGACCTGAGTTGTTACTATATTGCTCAATCCCATGTGGTTATATATCAAAGTATAACTAGCTTATAGGTATAAGTGTGTGTTGCCATATTTTGGCTCAACCATATACAGAGGCCATATACTGACCCGCAATACCGTTCGGTCCGTCCGGTTTACCCACATACTGTGGGTCACCAGCAACCTGCTGCTATTGAGAATATAGTGGGGAAACAGTTAAAACTGTGAATACAAACCCACTTAACTTTCTCAATTTATGGTTACCGTTTATGAGCTGTTGACTTCGTGTCTATTCAGCTTCCATACCTAACCTTGTTTTTAAATATTTTAACATACATTTTTTCGTTTCATATCATTTTTAGTTGGTTAATAAATAAAAGTTATGTCTTATTTATTTCTTTTTGGGATCTCAGATTAATTGAGTGGGTAGGTGCAATACTATGGGTCATACTTTTTCCTTTTTGTGTCCAATTGTATATACCTTATGACCTTGCACACCACTTTATGTTACTAACCTCTATCAATGGATGGTGCTACCTACCTTTTCTTTGACGTCAGGTTTCAGATAGTTCACCAAAAATAATTACTTTTTCAATTATTTTAATTTGTGACCATTTTTCTATCATTGTAGAAAGTTTCATTTGTCAACCTTATTATGTCGATCTAAAGCCTATCTCTAGAATCTCAGAATCCCTGAGTTTCATTACATTTGATACAATAGTTGCTAATATCCATACAGTAGATACTGCTAAAAAATTTATTTATTTTATAACTAATTGTTTCAACTAAATGTAGCAAATTGTAACAGTTCAGAACCTGCCCCTGGATCAATTAGCTTCCGGATTCAAACACCAGAGACAGATTATTCAAATGTAACCTTCGATTTTGGAAAAACAACCAAAAATAAAGGATGGAAAGCAATATTAAAAAGTCTTTGTTTCTGGTGAACAATCTGAAAACAACTGAAATTAAAATGTTTTTGGAAGGTGAACAACCACTTTAAGACAGTAGGCGCTTGGATGACACCCAATGTGACCATATCTGGTGCAGCATGTTTTGTTGAAAAGCAACAAAGTGAGGCATTGTGTAAGTAGTTGCAGGTCACACACCTTTTTTCAGAAAGCAGACGCCAGCAATATGTTCCTTGAACTGAGCACTACCTGCACAAGTGCTGAAGTGAACACTAAGAGGCACACATTTGCACCCCTTACTGCTATAGCATTTGAGCTTGGTGGTATTATAAATGACAGCTGGTTTTGGAGGACCAAGGGTTTGGAGAGTAGACCCTGGCCCTTCCAATCAGACCCGCTGCAGTGTAAATAGGACCAGACTGCCTAGACTGTGAAACATAGAATTAAATCAATTGAACTTGAATTGAATTTATATGAATGCACCTGCAAGTCAACTTAGAATGTGGGGTCAGAGTAAGAACATGTCCACATTCACAGCAAGATGACATATCCAGAATGTGCTTTTAACTTTAGTTAAAGGAAACCTATACCCCTTAAATGAATACTTCAACAGATAGTTTATATCAAATTAAGTGGCATATTAAAGAATCTTATCAAACTGGAATATAGATTTTATTAAATATTGCCCTTTTACATCTCTTGCCTTGAATCACCATTTCATGATGGTCTCTGTGCTGTCTCAGAGATCACCTGACCAGAAATACTGCAGCTCTAACTATAACAGGAAGAAGTGTGGAAGCAAAAGACACAACTCTGTCTGTTAATTGACTCATGTGACCTAACAAGTATAGTCTGTTTGTATGTACCATGAATCGTAGGATCCAAGGGGGGCAGCCCTTATTTTTTAAAATGGCAGTTTTCTATTTATGATTAACCAACTGCACATACTACTAAAAAAGTTTATTACAGGTATGGGACCTGTTATCCAGAATGCTCGGGACCTGGGGTTTTCTGGATAATGAGTCTTCATGCCTTAAGTCTACTAGAAATTTATTTAAGCATTTAATAAAGCCAATAGGCTGCTTTTGCTTCCAATAAGGATTAATTATATCTTAGTTGGGATCAAGTACAAGCTACCGTTTTATTATTACAGAGAAAAAGGAAATCATTTTTACTAATTTTTTATTATTTGGATAAAATGGAGTCTATGGGAGACAGCCATTCAGTAATTCGGAGCTTTCTGGATATCGGGTTTCCAGATAAGGATCCTATACCTGTATTATGAAAATGGTTTATTTACATGAAGCAGAGTTTTGCATATGAGTTGTTTTATGCAATATCTTTTTATAAAGACCTACATTGTTTGAGGGGTATAGTTTTCCTTTAAGCAAAATGACTTGTATTCTATAACACAAGATCTGAACAGTAAGAATCAACATAGCTGCACAGGCTCCTTAGGTTATACTGTATACGTTATAATTGTAATGAAAGCAGATATTAAATGCAATGAGCCATCAAACAGCATAGTGAAGTTTTGCATTGCATTGGTTTCACTCATCGTAGGGGGTCTGTGATGTACTTTAATAGTTTCCCTAGCAACCCTCCTACAAGCTTTTTCTGTCACTATGTCCATGTTAACAAAATGCATATACAATATTTTTAACACAGCATTATAACCTATTTAGTCATGCATATTCTTTACCCCCAACCCTCATTAAGTATATAGAAGCCTATATATTCCCAGTCCAGCTTTTTAAACCTCTTTAACTGCTCCAAGCAACTGCATCAAACTTTTCTATGATCTATGCTGGTTAGAATTCTACTTACAGTTTAGTGTCAGTGCTCTCTGCAGCTACAACAGAAGACAATATATATCATCATATAACAGTTTAACATACAAAATTCAGAATACAGTTATAAGTAATATGAGAGTTTCCTCTTGTACATTTTTTTACATTTTGTAAAATTTTAGCAACATTTCAAAACTTTGACTGTTTGAACATCTATTATCTTGGAATGTGCAAGATTATCTGTAATACTTGGGTCTTCTGTAGAAAAGGGTTTTTTTTCTGTAATGAGGATCATCGTAGCTTAGGGGTCAGAGTTAACATTCAAATTCAAGTTTTTTGAGCTAAAAGTGATAACCTCAAGTAAGAGTATCAGAAACGCCAATGTTCAAGATTTATTAAGAGCAAAGATGATTGATAAAACATTATAACAATATTTAAAAGAAATTGATAAATGCCAAAGAGCCAATCTGGGCAAAATTTGCATTTTTTCTTCAAGATTGAGCATCTTGACATCTGATAAACCTGTCCCTAAGACATAACTTTTGAGGCACGGTGTTTCTACTAAAGTAGAATTTTCTTTGCTTTGTGAACACAAATCATCTGATTAATTGCCTTGTGTTCCTTCCTATTATGGGGCAAATGTTGCCCTTTTTTATTACATCAACTCCTATATCATAAATGATACCTGCCCACATTTTGCACACTCACCTATAGCATCTTTAGCTAAGATTGTGTTTTAAAGCAGCTAGTTCTCAAATTAAAGATTAGTGCTAGCTTGCTCTGCCATTTCTTTATTATGTTGCTGGCATTTGCTCCTGTTCTACAACTTTGTTATAAGAAGCTGACAAGATTTCATGCCACTGAAAGCAGTTTGTTCCTTGCCCTCATCAGGCACCTTGTCAAGAAAAGGCTATGTTTATTGTTAATTTACAGCAAAATCCCAGCACATCTGAGACATCCAACACAGAGGGTAAAATGCACTGGCTAACTGAAAAAAAAGCTTTATAAAATAATAATAATCTCTATTCCATATCCTTACTAATTGCCTTATTTTGTTAAAAAAAGATCTTACTCTTTGTCTATAAAACTATATAAAAAAAAATATATATATACTGTATATGTATTCAAAATCAGATTATTTCTGAAAATATTGTCGACGTTTTAAACTTTGCCAATTCATAAAAGCTCAACTTCCATGGCAGTTTTTCATTCTGATCACAGTCTGATCTTTCTGACTTTGATTCTAAAATTTTTCCTTCCTTTTTCCGATTAATTAAAGACCTCGCTTGGACAGAAATATCACAGAAATTTGATTGCCATCTCAGACCTCACAAAAACATATTATTTCCAAAAGGCTGGATGAAGAAATTCTTTTGGGCAAAATGAATGAGGATCAGTCAGCATTGTTTTATTATGTTATTATAGGGGGAGGGGGAGCTGCCGAACATTGACTTCCTACTGCTGATCCTGGGAGGGGGATGAAGAAGAGAAGGAGATCTACACGCAGTCAGTGAATAGCCAGGAACGAGAAATCAAGCCCAGCAGGATGGATGATCGCCATGTCACCTTTTCTGAAGAGGACAGGAAGTGGAGTTTCTGTAAGTTATTTCTTAATAAAAGCTTTTCTATTTGAAATTTTAATTTGTCTTGGTGTTTTTATTTCGTTGTATTCTAACGAATCTTTTTGTAAAAATGTTTGATGTTACTGTTCCTTTAAAAGGGCTTCTGGGGGGGAAGGGAGGGGGGTGATATCACTCCAACTTGCAATGCAGCAGTAAAGAGTGATTGGGGCATAAGTCACACAACTGGGTGCACCTGGGAAATTGACAATATGTCTAGCCCCATGTCAGATTTCAAAATAAATATAAAAAATCAGTTTGGTGTTTTGAAAAACGGATTTCAGTGCAGAAGTCTGCTTGAACAGCACTGATGCATTTTGAAAAAAACATGTTTTCCCATGACAGTTTCCCTTTAAGTATCAGCATACTAAGCACAGATAAGCTAAAATATATCTGTTTAGCATTTAACTTTGTTTGGAGAGATACCTTAAATTGTCATTTTGACATAGCATAGAATGCGTTCAGTGAATGTAATAAAAATAATTCCTACCTGGAGACTTTTTTTGACACATCTTATAAAGACATACAGCGACAACAAGTAAAATTGGGACCAAAATGCAGCTAAGTGGAATAGCTAATCCTACAGAGAGAACAGAAAGTATAAAAAACAAAAATATTAGGCCTCTGCAGTGTGAACATGTGTAATAAAACAGCAGTCTCAGTTTGCACCTGTCTAGCTGCTAATGAATTACAAATATTAGCGCCCCATGAGAGCCAAACATTGGGAGCTGTTCATCAGCAATAGTTAGTACATAATTTATTGAAGATTCAGTTAAATTCTTCTTATTATATCTTTATGTTGGGAGTAGGCTTGGGCGAATTTGCTTCACCAAAAATCCGCCGCCAACGAAATGTCGCCAACGCCCATTAAAGTGTATGACATGCAACACCATACAAGTCTATGGGCGCCATTTTTGCAGCGAAACAAGGTGAGAAAATTCACCCATCCCTAGTTGGGAGTAATCAAATTATAAGTGAAACGGACATGTTTTTACAGTAAAATTGTAATATTTTAAAATGCACTAATCTAATATGATATAACTAAAACATTGTCTCTCCTAGCCCCTCAATACTTACCTGTGAACTGACCCCCACAGTAACTTCAGGCTTGGGGGAGGTAAAAAAAGGTTTAACCACAGCCATGGCCATATATATATATATTTTATCAACCAAAAATGTCCAGGTTGACATATAATTTGTCCTTTAGACTAGGTCACAGACCAGGGTTAATCTCCACTCCATTTTGTATATATATATTTTGTATATATATATATTGTTTTGTTCATTTTTATATGAACACATTTCTTAAACTTACCATTAAGAACTTGCAATAATTGTATAAAAGGCTTACATCTTGTGGTCAGCACCCCTTCAAATAATAAACCATCCCAATGCCTATTCTACTGCTTAGAACAGCAGTCTGGATTTAGCCTATCCCCTTCCCTATGTGAGAAGCTTTTTGCTCCTCATCTGTGTGAGTAAAGAGAGAATTAGAGTAGATAATCTTCTTCTGAAGAAGCAGCTTCTTTCCCAGGGCTTATGAGTGTGAATCTGTCAGGTGTGTTTAGCTTGGAGTGTGAATGTCAGTGTATGTGTGTCACTTGTGTTCTCAAACTGTGCTTTGCAAAATAGCACCAGAAACCGAAAAGCATCAGTTTCAGTGTTATTATGGTTCTTCCCACTGACAAGAATGAGAAGCAGAAGTGGTGATGCTGGTCCTTTTGTGCTGACTGAGAAAATGCCAGCAGAGCATACTCCTGTTTGTCAAGCCCCTTAAAGGGGTTTTTCACCTTTGCGTTAACTTTTAGTATGATATAGAGAGTGATATTTAGAGACAATTAGCAATTGGCTTTCACTTTCGCTTTTTATTAAGCAGATCTGTCGTTTGCAATTTCATCTGTCTGGTTGCTGGGGTCCAAATTACCCTAGCAACCATGAATTGATTTTAATGAGAGACTGGATTATGAATAGGAGAGGGACTGAATAGAAACAGGAGTAATAAAAAGTAGCGATAACAATACATCTGTAGCCTTCCAGAGCATTTGTGTTTTAGATGGTGTCAGTGACCCCTATTTGAAAGCTGGAAAGAGTCAGAGGAAAAAGGCAAGTAATTTAAAAAATATAAAAAATTAATAATGAAAGTCAATTGAAGTTGCTAAGAATTGGTCATTCTATAACATACTAAAAATTCATTTAAAGGTGGCCCACCCCTTTAAACCGGTCCAGGCCAAGTATTATTTTACTAATATTTTGTTTCATGAATGCATGGAATACGTTCCAATATGTATGGTATTGGAATTTATTATTATATATTTTACTATACTTAGGGGCAGATTTATCAAGGGTCTAATTTCGAAGTGAAAAAAATTCGAAATTCGACCATCGAATAGGTGTAGTAAGATAGTCGAAGTCGAAAGGTTTTTTCCTTAAAATTAAAATCGCACGATGAAATCCTTTGAATCGTTTCAATCATTTGAATCGTAAGATTTTACAAAAAGCCTTCGACTTCTCAAAACTTAGCCAACGGCTCATGTAGGTTATAGGAGGTTCCCCCTTAGGCTAAACAGCAATTCGGCAGGTTTAAGATGGCGAAGTGTCGAAGTCGAAGTTTTTTAAAGAGACAGTACTTCAATCTTCAAATGGTCGAATTTGTGAAGTATTTTCAATTCGAATTGAATTTTGGCCAATTCAAATCGAATTTTTGCCTATTCGATGGTTGGAGTACCCAAAAATGACTTCAAAATTCGAAGTTTTTGAATTTGTAAATTCACTTTGACCCTTAGTAAATGGGCCCCTAAATGTTTCACGCCTTTTAATCAAAACTATGTAATTTGAGAAAAAAAGAAATGTTCCTTATAATTCAGTGGCCCATATTTACTGGTAGACTCATGTTTCAAAGAAAACACCATATTTCAGATAGCATTTCATTACTGTGGTTATAGAAAACATGAACGGATTAAGGCTCAAACTGGACCAGCAGGACACATGGAAAAAAACCCAATGGGCACCCAATGGCCCAGATCAACTCCCTGTACAAATGTTCCTGCCGCAATCTCCCATCTTTGGGCTGGTCACAACAAAAACACTGTGTGTGCGCATGTGCACAGATGCGGCGCGCGGCAGGGGAACTAGAGTTATGGCCCCCAGTATGACCCTGAACAGTTTACCTATGTCAATTAATGAATAGCAACCAATCCAAGTTAACTTTTTAGTGGTCTAGTGCAGTAGAAGCGATTAGTGGTGGGTGAATCTGACGAAAGTTTGCGAAACTAAGAAAATTCCCAAAAATGTATTGAAGTCTATGGGTGTCAATTTTTTTTGTGCGCAACGATTTTTTTCACCCATTTCAGTCTATGGCCGTCATTTTTGTGGCGAAATTCAGCGATTCCGCCCATCAGTAGAAGCGATTAAACAAAACGTAACTTGCAGGAGGCCACATGGGTCATATCTGTTGCTTTTGAATCTGAGCTGAATGCTGAGGATCAGTTGCAAACTCACTGAACAGTTATGTCCCATGTGACCCCCCTTATAATCACTTATAGTCACTGAGTTAGAGAGCTGAAAAGCAGGAAGTAGTGTTCTGTTCTGTTAGACATCCAGTCACTCCAGCCTTTATACATTACATTTTTGGCTAACTAACTATATTAGCAACAGTTTTCATTTTGCACAGCTTATCTATTTACCCAGTTTTTATGTTTCCACTGAACTATTCCTTTAAAGGGGACCTGCCACCCTAAGTAATAATTCCAAATTATTTTCTATCATGTTAGTTGAGCAAAATACAATTTACACTACATTTATTATTTTCATTTTGTTTTCTTCAGTCTTGAAATTACACAATCACATCAAGCAGGCAGGAGCCATTTTGTAGACAATATTATTAAGACAAGTTGTGTATAAACTTTAAAATCTTGTGAATGCACCAGAATGGGGGACCTAATGCCCATGCACAGTGCCCTACACAATTATAGAGTGTGAGGAGGGAGGAGGAATGTGGGGGGAGCAGTGACATCTAGTAAGTGCTGAATGAAAAGTGAAAGTAATTGATTGCTCCACCCCTATGCCTCAGGCATAGAGACGGGGCAGGTAACATTTGATTGACAGCTCAGATATTTAAACACCTTTAAAACAGGTATGGATGCTTTAATTAAAAATAGTTTGGGTTCCATGTTTAATGTGCAAATGACTTTTATTATACAGCTTTTTATGTGTAGGTGATAGACCCACTTTAAGGCATCAGGGGCAATCCAATAAAGGGCACCCTGTGGTTGGTATATGAGCCCACTGTTGTGGAAAGTAGGATGGTATTACAGATTTTTAAAACATATAGCATAAGCAGTTTATAAATAGGGTGCAGTAATAATTATTACCCACCTGTAAGCTTTATTGATGACTGCTCCATCTCTTTTAAAGTTTGGTCATTTTCTGAAGGCTTAGTTGTGGAATTCTCTCCTGTATTCAATGAAAACAAATATAAGATGCTAGTAATTGCTATATAGCCAGATCCTTTACTTTTCTGCAATCCAAGGACCTTTTATGTACATCCTCCCAGCACCAGTGCATTTCACTCCATATTTTCTCTTACTGTAGAGGGAGGCCCTGACTGAACCAATCATTAGTAAAGTAAAGTTTTGATAAAAGTGTTCAGCAACTTATTGCAGAACTACTGATCAGTGCCCATGTTTTATTTTGCTCAGTCCATGTTGGTACATTAGTGCCCCCTGGTTTTAGATACAATTGTCCAATACCTCCCTTAAGGCACTGTGTGTTTACAGTGAAAAGGAAAACTGAACCACAAAAGATGTTCTCACTCGGTTCCATATGCAGTTGCTGTAGACAGGCTTATAGCAACAAGGGGAAATATACACATATACACATACAGTAATAATTAGGCAGAAAACAGAGGGAAAAACATTCACTCATTTTTATTGCAATTTTGTTTGCAAAACACTTTTTATATTCACTGCAGCATCTGCAGATACCAATCAGATATAATCTATTATAAGGGAGCCAAAGGCTACACTCAAAATCAGCACTAACAGTAACTATAATCAAGCACCAGTGAAAACACACTTGTCACTGTTGAAAGTGATCATTTTATTCTCGTAGCAGAGCATATCAACCTTAACATTACTATGATTCAAACAGTTGTAAAATGTACAATTGGTCTTCATGCTTTCGTGTTTGTTTGTTTTTTCTAGTTAATAGGTAGTTGTTAGAATGTCAGAATAGAAGCGCAATAGCTGAGGGTCTAGACAATGATAAAAGAAAAGAACAAATAAGGACCACAATAAATCTGTTGCAGTCTTTAGAATGCACTGATTTTGCCTATGAATCTACTTTACTGACACTTTTAAAGTGAGGATAATAATCATAGATGGAGGCTGTTAGTTTAACATGATACTTTCTTAGATTTGTTTCTTGTGCAGGGAAAGTGCTGCAAAATAGTTCTATGGGGAAAGTACTCTTTTAGCTTCTCACACAGAGTCTGTTTTAATCCTAGTTACCTTTCAATATTTCTGATTTGTTGGTGTGAGCAATCTACCTATTGAGCTTTGAGATACATTAGGAAACATTCCATTCGATTTAACTCGTGGGTGGCATGTTATTTCTCATGTTATTGATTAAATCTAATCACAGTGACATCCCAAATATCCTGGATGAATGTTCTGCAGCAGTGACTAATTCTGGGATGTCCTCTTCTGGTGTTGCAGTCACTAATCTTACTTAGAGACAAGGAATGATCTATGTATACAAAAATATGGCATTGCACCCTTGAGTAACTGAGTGAAAATACATGAAACATCTGCATATAGCAGGTATAGGTATGGGACCTGTTATCCAGACTGCTTGGCACCTGAGGGTTTCTGGACAATGCATCTTTCCATTATTTGGATCTTCATAAAGGTCTACTAAAAAATCATGTAAATATTAAATAGATCCAATAGGCTGGTTCTGCTTCCAATAAAGATTAAGTATAACTTAGATTTAATCAAGTACAAGGTACTGTTTTATTATTACAGAGATAAAATGAAGGATATGGGAGAAGGCCTTTCTGTAATTCAGAGCTTTCTGGATAATGGGGTTTCTGAATAATGGATCCCATACCTGTATATGTTTCTAGCACATGTTATAATATGGTATATATGATATTTTTAATACCTAACTTATTATATATACAGTAATATACCATTTGGGCATATTTCTATGTAAACTCCTATAACTCCTATAACTCTACTTATAACACACAAAAGCCAGGAATATCCTGCCAATTATATCCTTAAAAATGGCTCTTAGTGATGTCATCAGTTATAAACGGAGCTTAGTGATGTCACTTTTTTCACATGACTCACTGCATTATAATAAATAAAGTACCCCTTTTTGTAAAACATGAGGATATTAGAACTAATCTCCGAGTCGGCCGTGTTCTTTTATATTCCACACAGGAGTAGAGTGCTCCACCTGTTGCTCAATCAACCTTTTCAGTGTCAGGTGCTAGACATCATATAAGACCCCCTGCTCAGGGTCAGAGTAATCTACACCAAAATCCAAAATAGCTGTTTCACACTGTTCATTTTAGTGAATGCAAAAGGTGATTTTATTGGCTCATTGTAGACTTCAAAACATGGCAACGTTTCAGGCCACACAGGGACCTTTATCAAGCCTTGATAAAGGATCCTGTGTGGCCCATAACATTGCCATGTTTTGAAGTCTACAATGAGCCAATAAAATAACCTTTTGCATTCACTAAAATGAACAGCGTGCTACAGCGATTTTGGATTTCGTGCTTTAATATGGTCATGGAAATCCTCGGTGACTTAAAATATATATTTTTTTTAAATTGGGGGTAGCTTATACACTATATAAATGGTGCGTCACATAACAGAGATACAATAGGGGGCACATTTTTCACTATATAAATAGTGTTTTGACATCAAAAAACACAAATTATTAGGCCAGGGCACACAGCCAGTTGTAGGGTCATACAGACACCACTGCAATTTAGTACTTACCTCTGTGCTCACATGGTTGTTTTTTTTCAAAATCAAGAGAAATGTACTGTTGGTACTAATTATTTACAAATAGTGACTGGTGAGTGTACTTTCTATACAGAATTATATTATACAACATTGTTTACCTACCATTTTCCCTTAGAACTGATTTGTCATTCAAACCAAGAGAAGTATTTCCTGTTTTCTGAGTTGTTCCTTTAAATTCTGAGTTGCCCTCTGAAGGCGTGCTGCTTATACCTGAAACAACACATATTATTAGTGAACATAGAATCAGGTGACCCTCACTAGAGTCCAAAAAGCTGAGTAAGCCAGTTACAAACAGACAAGATCAGGTGAAAGGTGGAGAATGGGTATGTCACAGGCTAGAAGTTAAATACAACCTTTTGATTTACAAAATGACACCTGTACCTGAGATCACTTTGTTATGAAACAACCCAGTGAGACCAAGGCTGGTTGCTTTGGCCTTAATCTCTAGAGGAATCAATAGAAGTGAATATAACTAACAGACAACTTCTGGTTTGCTAAATTTGATAATGCTATAACCCCTTTGACCTCTCTAAATTCCTTCTAATTCCCACATACAATGTGGATGCTTTAAAACTACCTGATGCATCACTATATAAACCAATGAAAAGCCAAAGACATCCCAAATAACATAACTGTTGCCACAACATATATCGCTGAAATTTCAGATGCAATTGGCTGCTACCATAAAAATGGAGTTTTCACAAATGGAAAGTGAGAAAGTGTATTCTGCATAATCTGGTACATAAACTACTGAGGTTTCAATGTTTCTGTGTCCTGTCAACAAATCACTTCATATGTAAACAGAAGAACACATACACAAATGCAAGTTTATGCATTTAGCTGCTGCTAGCAAAAACCTCTTGACACAAAATACACTGTAGCTTATATTTTAGAAGAATACAGAAGGCAAACCATTGCTGATATCCTTAAATACCTTATTGTCATAGTTCCAAAGCAATTCTCTTAAAGTACATATTAGGGCTCTTTTATGCCCGCAAGTCCCCACAATTTAATCGCAGTCAGTTGCACATAAAAACACACTCATCAAAATGCGTTCCTTGTGCATCCATATAGTTGCGCTTGGCCAGTGCCTATTGGTGCAGAGAAACCCTGAAGCTACCATTAGCTGATCAGAAGAAGAATTGGGCACAGATGTCACTTGCACACCGAAACATTGGAAATCTGTCCGAATTCAGACACAGCAGAACAAGTGTCCCCTCTAGCAACACCAACACACACATGCAGAACAGCACAGTGGAGCACAGGGGAGCCATGTTCACCAGCTTCGGCATTGTCGTTAAGTGAGTGCCGATACTTCAACTTTTGGTGCTTGCCCAGTTAGAGCTGGAAAGCTCCATAAATTAAAGATGAGAAAGAAGAGGATCTGGAAGATACCAAAGCTAGCAAACATGGTGCCCCTGAGCTCTGCTGCACTATTCCACATATACAGGTTGGTGTCTCCAGAGGGGACACCCATTCCAGTACAACACCATGTGGGGAGGAATTAGGGAAGGGTACCAGTGGAGGGGGCAAACGGGTGCCCCCAGCTGCAGGGGGGTTTAATTCTCCTTTAATTTTTTCAGATATTTGCAGTGGATACAGTGCATCTGTGCCAAACACATTACGCGTTGCAACCGCAACGATGCTGGAATTCTTGGGGGGAAAACACTGCATTGTGGGAAAATATATAAACGACATAAGTGCACTAGAAATCACACTTTGCTCAATGCACTTGTGGACGTCCTATTGTCGTATAACCTCAAATGAATGAAGGTTACAAACCAATTCATCCACCATGGCTGTGCTAAGTAGGTCTGGGGTTATTGAGTTGGCCTAGAGCACGGATCCCAAACCTTTTTTACTCATGGGCAACATACAGATGTAAAAGTGTTGGTGAGCCACACAATCATGAAAAAAATTCCTTGGCGATGCTACATCAGGGCTGTGATTGGTTATTTGGTAACTGTATGTGGTTACCAGCCCAGAAGGATGCCCTGCTTGGAGTAAAACTGTGTTTTTATGCTTTCAAAACTTGTCTTCATTTCAAGAAATTTTAAAATGGGCACCTATTTTGAGGTCACAAAGAGCAACATCAAAGGGTTGTTGAGTAACATGTTGCTTATAAACCACTGGTTGGGGATCTCTGACCTAGAGGTTAAGTGATGAGCCTTTGGTTTAGGATTTGATTCTCCGTGTCAACTCCTTGTGACCCTAGACAATTCACTAATGGGGGAATGTAATAAAAGTTGGAAAGAGAAAAACAATTCATAAAAATTCTCATTTCGCAATGTAATATTCTTCTTTAAACTGCTATTGCATTGCACATTTTAATTGCGCACCTTTAAGAAGTGCTTGAAGATGTTGTAATGTTTTGGAGTTTTATTGCATTCATTACGAACTGGCGTAAACCTTCTTCCACTGTCAGAAGAGGTCGATAAACAGTTTCCGGGTTTGCAAAACCTATATTAAATTTGCGCAAAGGAAAATTTGTTTTTGCAAAGGCATAACTTTTCGCATTGCAGATATTTTTTCCATTACCAAATTTTATTACATTTGTCCATTAATCTCCTGGTGTCTCAGCATACATAGGGAGAAAAGTGCTGTAAAAAATATTTTCGGATTAATTGTCAAATCAAATATCAACTGTCAAATTAAATATTCAGATATTCATATGCGATAAAATAGACAGGTGCTACAACATATTAATTGCCTGGATTCCCTGCCGTGGATGAAGCATAGGCCATGGATTGCATAGGTGATCAATCTTGCTTGCACCTGTGCTAGTACTGTGCCTAGGTCAATTAAACTACCATTGGTGTACAACCAAAATTAAAGGGTATAGTCTGCAATAACCAAAATCAGGGCAGAAACCTGTCAATGGTACTATGCATTGTAATTGCATCATGTAAGTCTCTAAAAGTTTCTATTATGAAGTCAGCTGAGTAGTTTTTACCCAGGCGAATCTTACCTGGCTGAAAATGAAATAAAAATGTCCATTGATTGCAAAAGCAATTGAGTGCTAGGTAGCAATACAATTGTTGAGGTAAAGCCTTCCAGCAATGCCTGCCCTCACCTTCCCTTGGTAGATACCCTGTTAGCAGATCAATCAAATGGGGCCACAAAGTTATACAGAGAATGTAAGTAATTTGAAATATATATATACAGTAACAAATCAGAAAACACGATTATTTTTCTCAGGCTGTGGTATTCAGCCTCTCTGCATTGCCTTGGGCTCCTTCTGTTCTAACCGAATCCCTGGCAGCAAATCAATTCTACATTATACAACTGCTGTTTCTAGAATCCTTATTGATTTTGTCTGATTATCTTTTATCTGAGATACTGAACAGAGGCTTTAAAGACGTATAAGGATTCATCTGCAAACAAAATACATATGATGTGCAAAAAAATTCTCTGTTTTGTGTGTGTATTCTTTCATATCTTTTGGGCTGTTCTCCAACAGCTCAGATCTGTCATTTATAAGCGAAATCAGAATCCTCGATAAAGTCCACTGGCTTCTGTCCTGCCAAGCATTCAGTTTAGTCCTTGCTGTCATCCACTGTCATGGCACTTTGCTGCGTCTAAATGAAAAGTGTCACGGGGATGTCAAATGACCTGCCAGTTTTGTCAAATACCAGTAATGATAAAAAAGAAGAGAAATATTTTATAGTTTGTAAGACAGATTTTGTTTTTTTTTTGGAAAAGTCCTAAGAAGTCTTTTTTCCCTTGTTATTTGGGACTGAGAACTTTAAGAAATTCTGTCTTGAAAATGATAACACTAATATTATTCTAGGTTAATTATAACCATAGTCTACATACAATCTAGTACATTACAATCTAGTCATTTTTACATATTGTTGCCCATTGCAGAGAGCCCTAAATTTTTTGGCTTTGACTATTAAATTGTTAAAATCAGTGTTGGACTGGGGGGTCTGGGCCCATGGGGATCCTTACACATCTTCCCTGGGCTCCCGTTCCCTTCGCACAGGCAACCCTCCTATATCCGCCTTCCGTGGAGACAAGGAAAGTGGATCTGGACCGGTGGGGCCCCAGGATCAATACTCTAAAAATGTCGCATAAATGTATATTGGAAAGCTGCTTGCTTGGAATTAACTTGGAGTTCCCCTTTAAACTAAAATCACTGCGTTCTGTGAAAGCAAAACACTGTCAAAATGCAACATTTTTAATTGGATAACAAAGCAAGGAAATATTACTTCTTAAAGTGCAATACGGGACCAGATCAGTATCTGCATGACAGTAGAAATTTTTGGGTGGTTGTAGCGCTACAGCAATATGCAGTCGAAAATCTGCACCTTTTTTATACCAACCTATTTGGGTATGATAGAATAAAATGGATTGTATTTTGCACCGTTTTTGTTCATTTATGTTCCTGGATTATGATTTTTGTTGGTCTTTGTAGCAAAACCCAAATAATGGGCAGTAATCTATATATAAAGTGGCCACTAGGTGATGCTATAATTTAACGTATACTCCAGCTCTTTCCATCATTATTCTTTGGAAAACGTTTGTTGAATATTTCAGTGCATTTTACGTATTGGTAATAAGGATTATAGAGAGAGACTTGAGGCATAGGGACTGCTGGGGTGTCTGGTACTATAGGGGCTGGAGTGGAGGCCTAACATTCATTAGCAATGTGTTAACCAGATCATCTTTCCCAGACTATAGATGCCTAATAACCTCTAGTTAATTCTGCTGTTGGCAACTAAGTAATAGATACCCCTGTGTAGGGTTGTCTGAAACCGAATGGGTAAGCTTTACTGCAATACTTTGGTAGATACAATATAACAACCCCAAAACATGTTTTTTGTTGACATATTCTTACTCTTGTTAATATTCAACAACAAGTTGAGTTAAGGCATATGCCACACAGGAAAATAAGAAGCTGCCACATGTTGCTACAAATACATTTAAGGGTAAGGTCACACATGGAGATTCGGGGGGATTTAGTCGCCCGGCAACTAATCGCCTCTTCTTCTAGGCAACTAATCTCCCAAACTGCTTTCCCCTGTCTTCCGCCTGTTAAAATGAAAAATCATCTGTGGCCAGGCCTGGATTTGCGGCGAGGCCGTATAGGCACGGGCCTAGGGTGGCAGAAGCTCAGGGGCGGCATGCTGCCCAGCCGCACTTAAATTTATGCCGAGCCGGAGCACTAGGGACTCTGTGTCCTGTCCCAGTGCTCTGGCTGTGAACAAAACAGATGCGCATGCACGCGATCCGAGGGGTGGGCAGGGGGCAACGTTGGAAGCACGCAGAGGACAAATCTGGCCCTGCCTGCAGCATGTCACTCGCTGCGCTTCGTTTTCCGAAGTCGTCCAAAGTTTCCTCGTGAGGCAACTTCAGAAAAAGAAGCGCTGCGAGTGCCATGCCGCAGGTGATTTTTACCTCCAATTAATCTATTACATATATGAAATGTGTTGTTTTCAGGGTAAAATACTTCTCTATCTCAGGGCTTTTAAAGTATTCTTACCTTACAAAAAAGGCAGCTATATGTGTGCAAGTCTGTAAATGCAAAGTATTAACAATGCAATCATAACTTTAGATGTGCTTTAAAAAGCATATATTCTTACAAAGGAAATCCTATTACTGCATCTTATTGGACCACTTTTAATCAAATCAGACCTTTTTAAGATTTTTCCAATTTTTTTTCTTGAGGAACTGTCTAAAAATTTTTTTACAGGTTTTAGAGGTATTCGTATTTTTTAGTGCATCGTTTGGTGCTTTTTTTGTTCACACTTTTTATATTCAGATCTTTTAATAAATTCCATGACATTCCATGACTCAGTTCTGTATTTGTCAATGACAATCATAGGAAAATGTTTATCAGCGGGGTGTAATTTCAGAAATTTGGTTGCTAGGGTAATATGAACTATAGAATGTATTGATATGAATAAGAGACTGGAATATGAATAGGAGAGGCCTGAATAGAAAGATGAGTAATAAAAAGTAGCAATAACAATACATTTGTAGCCTTGCAGTACATGTGTTTATAGATGGGGTCAATTATTTCTATTTAAAAGCCGGAAACAGTCAGAAGAAGAAAAAAGCAAATAATATGAAAACTATAACAAAGAAAAAATTAAGACAAATTGTAAATGTGCTTAGAATTAGCCATTCTATAACATACTGAAAGGTGAACCACCACTTTAAGGGTACTATATACTTTAACAGGACTGTATATACAGTACATGACACTTTTAACTATTTAATGCTTTTTCTTACCCAACCCCCCACCTCCCAATTCTGCAAAATAAAACAACTTGTCAATAACCCAAACCTATCACAATAAACATTAATTAACCACCTGCAATTGCAATAACACATAATTGTACTATATATATATATAAATTATATACTGTATAAATTAACATACTGACACTGTTTTACATTTACCCAGTTCTCCATTTTTATGCTAATAGATAATGATAAATATAGATATGCCAACAGGGTGATAATGTTATTGAGGTAAGGGTTGAATAAATGCTTCAGTAATGCTCATTTGTGATGTCAGTTTACAGAATGCAGTTATTAATGAAGCAGTGTATCCAGGCAACCACTAAGCCCAAATAGAAAAATCTCTTTGAATTACATTATGGATTGGCCAAAGAAAGCAACTAACTGCCCCCCCTTCCACCAAGAAATCTCAATTAGAGTTTGTAATACTGTCATTGGTATTAAAGGCAATGACATAGGGACAGACTCACTAAAGGGCAAAGTGGCTAACGCTAGCGACTTTTCTCCAGCGTTGCCACCCGCAGGGACAATATACTAACTGGCGCAGGCGCCAATTCACTAGCGAATGGGACCGTCGCTAGTGTTCATTCGCATTCTATCGCCAGGTGACTTTTCGCTCTGGCGAACGATCGTTACTCCGCAGAGTTGACTTTGCCACCTCAGATCAGGCAAAGTGCTAAAATGAAGCTAGATCTTGTTCAATCTTCTGTCACTTACATCATATCTTGTGTGCCAAAAAATGCTGGCGACTTTTCCTTTTTTTAAGCGGGATTGGCTGCAAAAGTCCTAAATTACCTTTTTGGATAACCGGTTTTCTCCACACATTTTATAACATATGGAACATTAATTTTACAGTGGGCTTATGTGTAGGGCATTATATTAACTCTCTTGTCTTTATTAAGGTTGCCTGGACATGTGTAATAAAAAGTAGTAACTTCAAGCATTTGCAACAATATTTATAATAAAGACGTCCATACAACTTTAAATTTCCCACCCTATGCAAATTCCCCTAGGTGCAAGACCACTAGCGAATTTTTGGTAGGCATAAAAGAACGCTAGCGTATCTTCGCTATGAAATGCTCACACAGCCGAAGTAATGCTGGCGACTCTTCACCAGCATTCGACGCCCCCGGGACAAAACTTCACATTTTAGCGAATTATCATATTCGTAGCACATTTGTGCCTGGGGAAGTGGTGCGAGGGGTGCGAAGCTGACGCTGGCGAAAATTTGCTCGTTAGTGAATCTGCCCCATAGTGTCACTTGGCTTGTTACAAAATTGACATTCGCCATAAAATATCTAGGGGCACATAGATGGCTCTGGTAATAGTTTTCAGCCATCTCATAATAGAAGTAAAACATGTGGGGTATCCTACCATGACCTTGGTGCCGACATAAACCCATAGCTGTATATAATGACCTGTATGCATCATGTTTGCCTATTAATTATCTATCAACATATATAAAAAATGGATACTGATTTTTCTTGACAGTAGCAGCAAAAGAACAAATCATAATTCTAAAACTATTGGTTGTTATTAACTCACAAAGCTATCTTAAATAAATATCAAACACAGTGAGGTGGTTTTCAGTCACTCTGGTCCATCAAGAAAAAAAAACACAAGCCTACAGTCATGACTATTTCCATAATCAATGAAGTAAACAAAGCTCTTTGTAACCTTATAATTACATGTACTTTTCCATACAAATTATACTCTGCGCATTTTTTATAGTTCTTTTCTATATGTTCGTTTTAAAGCGTTATTGCACCACAGAATTTCAAATGAAAATCCTTCTTGAAGTTGTTGACGTGCTATTGCAATTCGCTCGGAAAGTAGGACACACAAGATCACAGCTCCTTTTGTAATTGAGGCATAATAACTGCCAACATAATGAAACACAGCAACGTTGCCTTTTGGGAAGTCAAATGGAAAGCAAAATCGCTGAATGACATTGGTTAAGATAACAAATTATCCAATTAGATAAATAGTTTATTTTTCTTTTGTAGCCCTAATTATACTAGGTTTTTCTGCTCAAGTTAACAGTATGCAGGCAAGGATGCACTCAACTGGCAATCCCTACCGTCGCTTCATTTGTGTTCGCTAAATGACGACAATATTTAGCAGCAATTTATTTTTATGCTGTTGAAAATATAAACTATTTATGAAAACGTACAGCGATTTAGGGTTAGGACCATTTTATATGTATTTCGCTGCAGTCGCTTTTTTTGCAATCAGTTTTGGAGAAAAAAGTCAAGAATTACTATGAGTGGTTTCCAATTATAATAGCCTTTAATCACTATGAGTATGCAAGTGAAAGTGATCCTACACAAAGCATTGGGCAGATATATTTTCAAGCTACACATTTACCATTTATCACACTCACTCTCTTTAACTACAGTATAATGTGATCTGTCCCAGAATTTTCCCATCATTACTGTTGGAATCATAATGCACATAGCATAAACCTAATCATAAGATATGATAAAAAGAAAAGGAGTATTTCCATTGTTTTAATTAAATGATATAGTTTCAGGTTATATTTAGCACTTATTAATGAAGCAGCAAATAAGGATGTTACTTTTTCTGATTAAAGTACTACCTTTCCAAACTCTGTTATCTTCCTACACAATTCATAGTTAATTGGCATATGGTATTAATTAACTGATATTAAGAATCAAGTATTGCATTTTATTTTACTGGCCAGCATGGTAAAACAGCGTTCAAATGATAACAAAACAACACTAATACCGGAAGTTCAGAAATGGGCTGTTCCCCATTTTATTGCTGTGATGAAGTCACACAAGAAAGAATCAGAGTTTAGGGACAATAGTATGCACTTCTTAAAGTGAGGAAGGCCAGTGTAAATACCTTTATACCCTCACCATTGAAGACTGCTAATTAGTGGGGAAGGGACTATAGGGGTCATTTACTTATGGAAACGCAGTGTGCAAAGTGCAAGAGATGGCCACAATCAGCCATTATTTTGCACTTTGCTCACTGTCTCCACTGTCTGCCACAGGTCTTTGCATTCAGTCTTGAAGCAAAGAAAGCTGTGACTCCCCCTCTAACATATGTGCCTGAATGACCCAAAAGTTAGAGGTATAGGGCAGGAGTGGGGATGTCTATGTACCTCCACCGCCCAGAGACCCGTGGCAATGTAGGTTGCAAAGTGCAAAAAAGAAGAAATAATGTAACTAAAAAATGTATCACTTTGAAGAAATAAGGTGCAGTATATGGAAAATTAGCTTGGATGGGGTGGCTTTTCTATCTTTATAAGGGCAGCCTGTACCTGCAGAAATCGTTCTTGTGCTCTAAACAGTAAATTGGAGAAATTCCACCTGGAGAAGAGATGGGAATTGTCGCCAATGCAAAGAGAATTTTCACCACTGAGTTCTCCAAAACTTGTTATATTCTCCTGTAAGTAAATGATTGATGTTGAGTGGAATTTTCACTTTTGGTGAAATAACTTAAAATTTTCACTTTTACCGTTATCAAATACTGGAGATCCGAAACTCCATAAAATACATGTTGGTGTATGGTGAACAATGGCGTAAGGACAAGTGCAGTGACTGATGTGTACTGCTGTTATGCAAGATGAAATCAGTTTGTTTTATTAGTGCTCAGTAAAATAAATAATAATACCAAAGCAACAAAATACACTAGAAAAAGTCACCCCAAATACAACAATAGGTGCCCTTAGTACAAGCCGCACAAACAACTGTAAGATCCAGCATTCTCTGCCAATTATTTAAATAGCAAAACCTGTGCCATTTATGCAGCCATATATATGGTCTGTTTCTAAAAGCTTTTAGCGAATGGTGTGGTATGGAAGTTGCCTGAAAAACATGTGTACAGGAATGAGCAGCATTGTTACAGAGAACGCAGGAGTCTTCAACAGTTTTATCAGTGTTACATTTTATGAAGACAATTACCTAAAAACAAACTCCATAATTGCTTGAGAATATAAACAGCATTGACCATGACTATCACTTCTGTGTCCCAAAAGTGATATTGTGGTTCAGTATATATATATATATATATATATATATATATATATATATATATATATATATATATATATATATATATATATATATATATATATATATATATATATATATATATATTGTGACAAAGAGCTATGTCCCAATAGGCTGCCTGTATATGATGGGAGGTATATAGCACCCAGCCTGAGGTATTGGCTCCTTTAAATCTCCAGGGTAAGACAGGTTAGGACCCTGGAGCAAGGATATAGTTCAGTATGCTGCCCAATTAGTCCGCAGGTGGGGCTGTTTAAGGGAGCCTGGCGGGGAGTGGGTGTGTGTTGTACTGGGAGTCAGAGAGAACCTCTGAACACACGCTGTGAAGTGTTTTGTGAAACAAACTGTGTGTTTGACTGCAACTCCAAATGGCAAATGTTTGTTACCACCGCAAGGAACTTTCCTATGGACTGTAACACTGCAAACCGGTGAGGTTTACATTATTATTTGACTGTTTAGCACGGAAATTGTGCCTGTTTAAGTTGTCCGGTTTGAACAATAAAACCCCAGGCAGGAGCCTGTTTCACTTTTGTTGCAAACCTAAGCCTCCTGTCTCCTCTGTAAGAACTGTTTTACCTGAGCCCTACCGGCTGCTTTGAGCTATTCCCCACAAATGGTGTTTCGGATGCGGGCAACAGAGAGACAGTGAGCATAATAGGACAACCATTGTTAAAAGGGCAGTGCTATCTGCTGCAGACTGTGGGAGTTGTAGTTCAACAACATGGAGGAACTTGTGTTGCAGCTGGCCAAAGTCAATGCTAGTCAGCAGGAGGCAAATGCTGCCCAGCAAGAGACCAATACCATCCAGAGGCAGAGTATGGCCACCCAGCAAGAGACTAATTGTTTGCTTGCAGCTCAACTGACAGCATTAGCAAAAGCGGTTGAGGCTGATCGACAACTCTTGACGGATGTGGTACAGCAGATGATTGCACTGGGGTCCAATGTGTCGAGTGGGGCCCCTAACACAGATAGCTCCATTAAGGCCAGTCGTTTTCTGCAAAAGATGACGCCACATGATGATGTTGAGGCATATCTGCATACTTTTGAAAGGACTGCCGAGAGGGAGTCTTGGCCCAAGTCCCAGTGGGCAGGTCTGGTAGCGCCTTTTCTGACTGGGGATTCGCAAAAGGCATACTTTGATTTGACCATAGCCGATGCCAAAGACTATGACAAGTTAAAAACGGAGATACTCCACCGCTTGGGTGTCACCTCAGCCGTGCGAGCTCAACGGGTGCACAAGTGGTCATACCAGCAAGAGAGGTCTCCCCGTGCCCAGATGTATGACTTAATTCATCTTGTGAAAAAGTGGCTGCAGCCAGAATCTCTGTCAGCTCCTCAAGTCGTGGAAAGGGTCACTATGGATCGCTTTCTGAGAGCTCTTCCGCCATCCTTGAGGAGATGGGTGAGTCATGCAGATCCCCAGACAGCCGATCACCTGGTGGAAATGGTGGAACGTTATATTGCCGCTGAGGACAACTTAGGATCGTTTCCACAACACCGCAAGCCAGCCACAAAACATCCATCTGCAAGGTCCCCAGGAAAAGCCAATGATTCGTTGCCTCAGGATACTGGGGCTGACCAAAAGGCTATAGAATGGTCTAAAGGAGCTGACAAAACTCAGCTGTCCCCTCCAACCAAGGGTCGAGGCCAAGTGCAATGCTGGCGATGTAATGAGTGGGGTCATGTTGCTGCCCGGTGCCCACTACCTGCAGAGCCCATGGATTGTCACTCGGCTCAGCAGGTGTCGTTGTTTGCTCACCCTGCGTGCACCGCAGACACTGACTTGCATATGGCGGTGGTAAAGGTGGGTGGAAAGTCTGTTCAAGCTCTGTTGGATTCCGGGAGCTTAGTCACAATGGTGCACGCCAGTTTGGTAAGCCCAGACCAAGTTAATGAACGTAATCTTGGGGTGCTCTGTATTCATGGAGACTGTAAAAGTTATCCCACTGCTATAGTGACATTTGAAACTGTTACTGGTACTGCATGTCATGAAGTGGGTGTTTCCTCTGTTTTGATGCATAGTGTAATTTTGGGACGAGACTTTCCCCTCTTTTGGAAGCTCTGGGGAAAGGAAGGTTCTCCACAGGGGTCTGAGAAAGGCATTCCTAAGGATGCACCAGGGGTTTGTAAACCTAACTCAGAGGTAGTAACTGAAGGGGAGACCATGCTTGAAGCAGATAATTTTCCCCTAGAGGTACTAGCAGGTGAAACAGAGTTGCCCTTGGAGCCCTCCGAAGCATCCGATATGCCAGACTTGGAGGTCTCTCGGGTTAACTTTGGAACAGCCCAAATGAGGGACCCTACCCTGAATAGGGCCTGGGAAAATGTTAAGGTAATTAATGGTGAACCTCAGGAACCTGGGGCTGAGAGTGTATTCCCTCATTTTTCTGTCAGTCAAGATTTACTGTATCGGGTTGACAAAGTCCAAGGGGGGGTGGTAGAGCAGTTGTTAGTGCCCCAGCCCTATAGGCGAATGGTCTTGGACCTGGCCCACACTCACCCCCTGGGTGGTCACCTACGTCAGGAGAAAACCCAACAGCGAATTTTACAAAGGTTTTATTGGCCCGGTATATTTGCGGAGGTGAAGGGGTATTGTGACTCTTGCCCAGAATGCCAACTGTCTGCCCCGGTACCTCACTTCCGTAGCCCTCTAGTGCCATTGCCTATCATTGAGGTCCCATTTGAAAGAATTGCAATGGACTTGGTAGGGCCACTGGTTAAGTCAGCTCGGGGCCATCAGTATATTCTCGTAATTATGGATTATGCTACGCGGTATCCTGAGGCAGTCCCTTTAAGAAACACAGCCTCCAAAAATATTGCTAAAGAGCTGTTCTATATGTTTACCCGCACTGGCATTCCTAAAGAAGTCCTCACAGACCAGGGTACACCCTTTATGTCTCGGGTTATGAAGGAACTATGTAAGCTCTTGAAAATTAAACAGTTAAGAACTTCTGTTTATCACCCCCAGACTGATGGGTTGGTAGAGCGCTTTAACAAAACCCTGAAAAACATGTTAAAGAAGGTGGTAGATAAGGATGGGAGGGATTGGGACTGTCTCCTGCCATACCTTATGTTCGCCATTAGAGAGGTGCCCCAGTCATCCACAGGTTTTTCGCCCTTTGAGCTATTGTATGGTCGTCATCCCAGGGGTCTCTTGGATGTAGCAAAAGAGACCTGGGAGCAAGAGGTAACACCCCATAAGAGTGTGGTGGAACATGTTACCCTCATGCAGGATAGAATTGCTGCAGTCATGCCCATAGTCAGGGAACACATGCAGCAAGCACAGAAGGCCCAGAGTCGGGTTTACAACCGTTCAGCTAAGGTTCGAACTTTCAACCCTGGGGACCGAGTATTGGTTCTTGTCCCAACAGTTGAGAGCAAGTTCCTGGCTAAGTGGCAGGGCCCGTATGAAATAATCGAGAAAATAGGTGAGGTGAACTATAAAGTTTACCAACCAAATAAAAGGAAGAAAGAACAGCTTTACCACGTAAACTTAATAAAACCCTGGAAGGACAGAGAAGTCCTCACGGCTATAATTCAACCCCTTCCTCCTACCCAGGACGGTATACAAAAGGTGAAAATAGCTGAAACCTTGTCAGAGCCACAAAAGCAAGAAGTCAGGGAGTTTCTGCAAAGAAACACTGAGGTGTTTTCTGACATACCAGGTTGTACAAATTTGATAAAACATGATGTCATTACTGATCCTCAGGTTCGGGTCCGCCTTAAGCCCTATCGGATCCCAGAGGCCCGTAGACAGGCAGTCGACGAGGAAGTGCAGAGGATGCTGGATTTGGGGGTAATTGAGAAGTCTGTAAGTGAGTGGAATAGTCCCATTGTGCTTGTTCCTAAACCAGATGGGTCTATACGATTTTGCAATGACTTCAGGAAGGTAAATGAAGTCTCAAAGTTTGATGCTTACCCTATGCCAAGGGTTGACGAGTTGATTGAACGACTAGGTCCTGCTAGGTACATAACAACTCTTGACCTAACTAGAGGGTATTGGCAGGTACCAATGTCAGAAACAGCTAGGGAGAAAACAGCCTTTTCTACCCCACAAGGGCTCTTCCAGTATGTTCGTATGCCATTTGGCCTCCAGGGGGCCCCAGCCACGTTTCAAAGAATGATGGACCAAATTCTTAGACCTCATCAACATTTTGCCTCTGCTTATTTGGATGACGTGGTCATTTTTAGCAGGGATTGGCAAAGTCACCTCCCCAGAGTACAGGCCGTCCTAAATTCCATTAGAGAAGCAGGCCTGACGGCAAATCCCAAGAAATGTGCCCTAGGTTTGGAAGAAGCCCGTTATCTGGGGTACACTATAGGGAGAGGTGTTATCAAGCCTCAAGTGAACAAGGTGGAGGCAATTAAAGACTGGCCCCAGCCACTCACTAAAAAGCAGGTTCGTACTTTTCTTGGTATGGTGGGCTATTATCGTAGGTTCATTCCAAATTTTGCAAGCAGGGCTGCTCCTTTGACCGACCTGACCAAAGGGAAAGGGTCCACAATGATTAAGTGGGGTCCAGAGGCAGAGGAGGCATTCCATGATTTGAAAGTGGTTTTATGCCAAGATCCAGTGTTGGTCGCACCAGACTTCAAAGAGAAATTTGTTGTGCAAACTGATGCCTCTGGTGTTGGATTAGGTGCGGTATTGTCACAGTTAGTTGGGGAAGAAGAGCATCCAGTGGTCTACTTGAGCAGGAAGTTGACCCCTGCAGAAAAAAATTATAGTATTGTTGAGCGGGAGTGCTTAGCAATTAAATGGGCACTGGAAGCTTTGCGGTACTACCTTCTGGGCCGCCAGTTTGTGCTCATTACGGACCACTCTCCCTTAACCTGGATGTCACAGGCAAAAGAAAGAAATGCAAGGGTCACACGTTGGTTCCTTTCCTTGCAGAATTTCAATTTTACAGTGGAACACCGAGCAGGCAAACTGCAAGGTAATGCAGATGCCTTGTCAAGGGTCCACTGTATGGTGGCTAATGGTGTCCGAAACCCCGGGTTCGAACAGAGGGGGGAGGTATGTGACAAAGAGCTATGTCCCAATAGGCTGCCTGTATATGATGGGAGGTATATAGCACCCAGCCTGAGGTATTGGCTCCTTTAAATCTCCAGGGTAAGACAGGTTAGGACCCTGGAGCAAGGATATAGTTCAGTATGCTGCCCAATTAGTCCGCAGGTGGGGCTGTTTAAGGGAGCCTTGCGGGGAGTGGGTGTGTGTTGTACTGGGAGTCAGAGAGAACCTCTGAACACACGCTGTGAAGTGTTTTGTGAAACAAACTGTGTGTTTGACTGCAACTCCAAATGGCAAATGTTTGTTACCACCGCAAGGAACTTTCCTATGGACTGTAACACTGCAAACCGGTGAGGTTTACATTATTATTTGACTGTTTAGCACGGAAAT
Organism: Xenopus laevis; assembly: GCF_017654675.1. Taxonomy (NCBI): domain Eukaryota; kingdom Metazoa; phylum Chordata; class Amphibia; order Anura; family Pipidae; genus Xenopus; species Xenopus laevis. The sequence goes on along the minus strand of NC_054372.1, from coordinate 62,985,710 downwards.
TGTGCCTGTTTAAGTTGTCCGGTTTGAACAATAAAACCCCAGGCAGGAGCCTGTTTCACTTTTGTTGCAAACCTAAGCCTCCTGTCTCCTCTGTAAGAACTGTTTTACCTGAGCCCTACCGGCTGCTTTGAGCTATTCCCCACAATATATATATATATATAGCAAGCAGAATGGAACGCACTCCTATAATAGTAAGAAAAACCTGGGTGCTAGTCCGTAGGTCAAAAATACAAAAATGCAATAGTTGACAGCACTCCAAGGAAAATACACGATGCTTGAATAATCAAATAGTGGAGGTTTTATTGAAATCCAACGTTTCGGCTCCACACAGGTTCCCTGACGAAGGCTCTTGTGTGGAACCGAAACGTTGGATTTCAATAAAACCTCCACTATTTGATTATTCAAGCATCGTGTATTTTCCTTGGAGTGCTGTCAACTATTGCATTTTTATATATATATATATATATATATATATATATATATATATATATATATATATATATATATATATATATATATATATATCCAGTATACCATAACAACATCATTTATGCAAGTCTGGGTAAAATAAATAGCTTAAGAAACTGTATTAATTCAACCAATACAAAACTAAGCTGCACTTATATTGATGACAAAACAATCCCACTGGGTTTATTACAATTTTAAACAACTTATATCAGATTTAAGGCATAGAGATCCAAATTATGGAAAGGGGCCTTATCTGAGAAACCCCAGGTCCTAAGCATTTTGGATAATAGATCCTATATATGTACAGTGATTCTAATGGTGTTTCTGTGTTAAAAGGAATACAGTTGCTTTTCTCCAATTGAATAAGACAATATAATTTACCTTTAGTAGTGTTAGGGTCCCTGGAAACAGAGGTGCTTAACATGGGAGTAGCTTTTGTGGAATCTGAAACTCCTTCGCTTCCATTATTTGCCACAGATGTCTGATCTAAAGAAGAAAAAAAAAGCAGAGATTAACATTGGATAGGCACCAATGTGTATATGTACAATACAAATGGCCACTAAACATTCCTTTTTTTATTTTGATTGTTTTTTAAATTAATAATAATGAGATTCATGTTTCATTACATTTGTACTGGAGTACAGTTTTGTTCATTTAGAGTAGAAGCACCTATTCAGAGAGACCCTGTTTTGATAAAGGAGGGCTAAGGTTATAACCCTTTTGGTTATAAGTAGTATAAGATGCACTATATCTATTCTCTATTTTTAAATGTATTTAAAAGAAAGAAAGAGGGGATGAAAGAGAAAGAAAGAAAGAAAGAAAGAAAGAAAGAAAGAAAGAAAGAGACAAGGTCCTCGGCTAAGAGCAGATGTAATAGAAAACAATTATCTTGTAAACACATGCCTACTCAATCAGCTTTAATGATTTATATAGTGAATAAAGTACCCTCTCTTGTAAATTATAAGGATATTATAGGTTACTGAGGAGTTTCATGACCATATAAAAACACGAGGCCCAAGGTAACTTCTAATATCCTCATATTTTGCAACTGGGGGTACTTTATTTATTATAATACACAAATTTCAGTGAGTCATGTGACAGAAATGACATCACTACTCACCGTTTATCACTGATGACATCAGAACTCACCGTTTATAAGGATATAATTTACAAGATATTCATGGCTTTTGTGTATTATATAGAAATACACAAAAAAGAAAGATCTGTTATAGTTAGAATATCCATGATCATATATAGGCATTTACTCACAGCTCACTCCCTAATCTTCAGACTGAGGCATCCAGAGCTTCAGGCCACACAAGGTCTGTCAGTCCCAGGGTTACCCTGTTAATACTTGTCCCTTGTCAGCTGCTTAACATTTGTAATTGTACTAGTAGGAAAACTGAATTTAGAATTCTGCTAAAGATTTATCCCATGTATCTGTACACCTGGATCTCAATAATTCATATGTCTTACAGGCACTTATCCTAATAAGGATTTACACTGGACCCTGTGTCCATCTAGACATTTAGAAACACAGGGCAAATTTGCACTAGGGCAGTAACCCATGGCAACCAATCAGATGCATGCTTACATTGTTCTACCTGCAGCTATCTGAGAAAAGCTAATCACTGATTGGTTGCTATAGGATCCTGCCTAGGTGAAAATTTGCCCAGTGTTTATCAATGAGCCCCTACTGTATGTTAGCTATATTTGTGGTTTTGGTAAATTGTAAGTCTTTTTATTTATCATAACAAAGCACTTTCATGCTTTTAGCTCCATGAATTTTGTATTTATTCTGTTGCATGATGAGCATTAATATTAAAATGTGCCATAGTAAGGCATTTAAATGGAGCATACAGTCAATTTAATTTGTGGTCAACAGCTGGGAACATTGCTCTCTATTAGACACACATACACCATGTGCATTTACACAAGACTAATTAAAGGAAAACTATACCCCCAAAATTAATACTTATGCTTATGTAATTTTAAGTGGCATATTAAAGATTCTTTCCAAACTGGATTTTGTAAATATTGACCGAACATGGATGATTTGTTTGTATGCACTGTGAATCGTAGGATCCCAGGGGACGGCCCTTATTTTTTAAAATGGCAATTTTCTATTTATGATTACCCAATGGCACATACTACTAAAAAAGTATATTATTATGAAAATGGTTTATTTACATGAAACAGGGTTTTACATATGAGCTGTTTCATGCAATACATTTTTATAGAGACCTAAATTTTTTGGGGGGGTATAGTTTTCCTTTAAGGGCTTGTACAGACAAGCAGGTCTTCTTTCATTCCCCTGCAGTCAATTTTAAAGCATTCAGCCGCAGGGAAGCGTACAAAGAAACACAGTCTATTGAACACAGCCAACATACAGCGTTCCGTACTCTGTGTGAGTATGGGCCCCTTTAAATCAATAGGCTGCTTTTTTCCTTCTCCCCTCTGCAGCTGAACGATTTAAAACTGACTTCGGGGGAACGCAAAAAGAACCGCTCATATGTTATGTTGTGTAGAGACTGTAGGATAAATCTAGGCATACTCAGTTTTTTACTATTTACCAATTACCCTACTGAGTTGTTGGCATCTTAGCCAAATATTTATGACCAAACTGGAATCCATATTCCCATTTGTGGGCAGTCACTTGGCCTGAATATTGGATATTGCAGTTCAACTAGGTGCAAAATAGCTGAACTGACAATGCATTTAGCCAGTGACCAATTGCCCCTGTTTGAGTTGCTTTCTACATCTTGCATCAGATTTTTGGTGCAGACGTAATAGTATAAACTAAACAAATATCTATGTAAAGGTGGTGTACTTACTGCAGTTATATTTGTGATCCATCGGTCATGTATTTTTATCCTCAGTCCTCAACCCTTAACTAAATGAATCACTCATACTGAATAGGATGATAAAGGCTACTGGGGTGATAAAACTCATCTAGCTGTAAAGCATGGTAAGAGCAAAAGCATTATGGAAATAGTACTTCATACTACAAGGTTTAACAGTAAATCCATTTGCCTTATCTACGTACTGCAAATAAACCTCTTATTTCTTGATGATGAATTCAATTTATTTTCATAGATGTATTTCATCTTTCATATCTCCCTTATGTTCATGTACTATAGTTAGTGTCAATAATAAAGAACAAACTTAAAAGTACACATAATCATACACACACAGTAGATCTGGCTGTTTTTTACACAGTAGGTTCTGTTAGAGGAAGTTTGGCATCCTAACAGATGGGGGTGAATATTGCTCAGCAGGGGTTGGTAGGGAAGGCATGTTTTGTATTGGAATATATGCGTGTATGCTAGTATGCGTTTATGATAAGTGTGTGTGTGTTGGGATTGGGTGTTAGTTGCACTGTACAGGTACTGTATCTGTTATCCAGAATGCTCAGGACCTGGGGTTTTCTGGATAAGGAATCTTTCCTTACTAGAAAATCATTTAGCCATTAAATAAACCAAATAATCTGGTTTTGCTTCCAATAAGGATTAATTATATCTTAGTTTGGCTCAAGTTCAAGGTACTGTTTTATTATTACAGTGAAAAACAATATATATTTAACGGATCCCCTACCTATAAACATGTTTTGAAGGATCAGAATATGACCTGTATCAAAACGGAAACGCTATAAGTAAGTAATAATAAAAAGCATACCGGTAGATGTGTTTCCAGCTACAGTAGGTATTGCTACTTCATTTTTAGCAGTGGTAATGCTTCCTGAAAATGAAATATATTTTCCATCAATATATAAGCTTCCATAGTCAAGAGATAATGCAATATTAATATAATTATATGAAGCATATTGCATTGAAAGGTAAAGGAAAGTGTTATTTGTTGCTACTGAGCCACAAAAACAGAAACCTTAGAGCAAAGGTGAAGGTCAGCATCCTAATTAGCTAGAAAAAATTTTTCCTGTTAACAACCAACATTTTCTGCTTGATTTGTTTAGAAAAATAAAACAGAATCCCTCCACTCTGACTAATGTATGGGAAGTCTAGGGATGAGCAAACTTTTATGCCAGGTTTCGCTGTAAAAAAGATGCCCATAGACTCCAATGGGTGAAAAAAACTTGACTTCAATGCATTTGGCAAATTTTCACGAATCTTCAGCAAAGCAAAACAAGTCAGATTTGCCCATCACTAATGGGAATGAAACAAAATCTAGATGTTTGGCTCCTAAATGAACAGTCAATCACTTAAGTCTGGGAAATCATCATGATGACACATGGATGTTTTAGGTGTTTAGATGTTTTAGGAGTATATATATATATATATGTATACACATACATATACACTGTATATCCTTGAGAAATGAAACGTTGGACTCTGATATGATGTACTAAAAAAAAGGTGAAGATTTTACATGAAAGTTGCTGCACTCTCAGGATTTCAAAAATAGCATGGTTACTTGTGTATAGTCTGGTCCTGTATGGAACCGAAACAGAATTCTGCATGTATTTTCTGTTTAAATAAATCTTTTTTGCTATTTTTCAAATCCTGAGAGAGAAAGAGAGAGAGAGAGAGAGAGAGAGAGAGAATATAAGGGGGTTATTTACTTAACTCTGAATGCAAAAAATCGAAAAAAACTTGTGATTTTTTTGTATAAAATCTGACTTTTAAAAAATCATGATTTTTTCTGAATTTATTATATTCTGAGGATTTAAAAAGTCAGAATCAGAAAATCCTCTTGAGGTTGAATATAAGTCAATGGGAGAACATTTTTTGATGTGCGCTGTGTTTCATGCAATACCCCGAAGATTTCTGAGTTTTTGGGTGGCATACAAAATCTGAGTTTTCAGGTGGAAAATCTGAAAAAATCTTGAAATTTAGATTTTTTCCCGCAAACCACATTGTCAGGAAAATCTAATAATAAATAAGCGGAAAAAACCTGTGCAGATGTAATTAGGAGTTTTTGGCAGAACATGTTGCGATACTGTAAATTTGGACTTACTAATACTAAATACTAATAAGTAATTAATTTATATTGTAATCACATGGCAGCTCAGAAACCAGTACAAATCTGTTTATATAATGACTATATACAATAAAAAATGCACAAAAGAAGTCTAATTACATGAAATTAATTAGATGGCTTCTCAGAAAGAGACAAAAGTGACATTGTAAAGAAGGATGGCAATGCGCTACAGGTTTTAGAACAGTCACTTTTGTCCTTACTAAATAAATAACTACACAAAATGGTATACCAGTTGAGGAGCTTGTGTTACCAGCTGCTGTAGCTGCTGCTGTTTTAGAACCGTTGATTTCTGGAAAAAAATCAGGCAAACTACCCATTAGTATAATGTTCTCCATAGTTTAGAGATACTGTACTAGTAACAAACATTACAGTGATTATTGTCCAATGAAAGGGAGACTACCCCTTTCTCTGGTTAAAGGGCATCCCGCCACTAGTAATTTGGTTGTCTGGGAACCCTCCTGCAATGCTTTTTTCTACATTAAAAAACAGATATCCGGTTTAAAAAAAATTGTTAAGTGTTAAAGTTACCAGACCCAGCTCTTGGCTACCCCTGCTATAGCACCCCCTTAGGCACGGTTTTCATTGGGCCTCATGTCAAAAACATAACTCAGCCATACATTACAGGATGATGTTTCTCCCTTGCAGATAGGTTTAGTTAAGGATCAAGCTGTAACCTCACATTTTTAGTAGGCAGTAGGCAAACGAATTAGTTGTCTGGGGTTTTTTTTTCCATGTGGGTGACATTATAGCTGCTAATTGTATACAGGATAAGAAAAAACTGTATTTACATGTAGTTACAAATAAAAGAATAAAAACATACCAGCAGTACTTGTAATACTTGTGTTGCCAGCTACAGTAGTGGATGCTGCACCTGTTTTGGTGTTGTTGACTGCTAAAAAACCAAAAATACAATATTACATTAGTATGTGGCCCACCCGTGGGGTTCTATAGAAATGCGGATTATAGTGTGTGCATCACTGGTATGGCCCCATGTAAAATATACAATTTTGGTCTTTAGATTTCAAAAAGTATATTATAGAAATAGTGGGAGTTGGTATTGTTTACATTGGAGAGTAAATAAGGCAGCAAAGTGAGTAAATAATCTGTGTAAAAATAAATATAAGAAAGAATGTTTCACTTTTAATTAAGCCAGTTTTTTAAATTACAAGATATAAAATGTTGGTTCCTTGAGCACATTCTTGCTTCTCCTTAAATGTGCTAATTACCCATCATTTAAAAAAAAAAAAGTAAATAAAAACCTAAGGCTCTCGAACAAGATGGAGATTATTCATGTGTTAGTTGATTTGCTTTTCTTTGACAAATATTTGGGTGTACCACCTGAGTCCACCTGACTCCTCTGTTTTTGATGAAGAAGATCTAGATAACGATATGTTTGTCTGGCCAGAATGTGACAGCAATGGTCATGGTTAGATTTGGGCTGAGAGATTAATTTTAGATCTAAATTACTATCAACTAAGGGGGTTATTTATCAAGCTCTGAATATCCGAACATCGAATAATTCATAGTTTTCGGAGAAAAAAACCTACGCATTTTTCGAGATTTATTAAAGTCCAATGGTCTAAAGACTCTGAATCAGAAACCCTGGCATCTAAAAGCTCTTGAGGTCCTGTATAAGTCAATGGGGAAGGTCCCAGTGTTTGCGCTGATGTCCGTACCGATATTCAATGAGTTTGTGGTTTCTGCACAAAAACTCCAAAACTATTTTTTCAAACTTTTTGGAGTTTTTTGCACAGAAACCACTATTAATTCTGAGTTTTCGGGAAACGCTCCGAAGCTTTACCCTATTTTTTCTGGCTTTTTATTCATAAATAAGGTCCATTCAGGCAATCAGAGTTGCTCGGATTTCTAACTTAGAAATACTGAGATAAATTCGGACCTTGATAAATAACCCCCTAAATGTAGAGTTAGAGGGAAATAAATATCTGTATATATTCATGCCTTTATTTAGATAATGTCCAAAGAAGCAGTCATTTTCAAAGATTACTGAAATCTTTGCATAAAATGAAGTGAAATATTTTGATGACATTTTTGTGGTTGAAAAAGCTAACAGAAACAAATCAATGCTTGTCCCAGTGTTTAATGTTGGATTTGGAAAATCCCTAGACTTGAGATATTGTCATGTTATCTGGAACTGTATTAAATTGAAGTATCCTTCCTTCTGCACACAGCTGAGTCCTTTATGCACTTTTATTGTACTTCTCACATGTGTCTTTTCAACTATTTCATTCTTCCTTTAAATCTAAGGCAGTTAAGTGAGAAAATAATCTCTGTAAATCTCTGAAAAAAAAAAATATAAGAAAGGATGTTTCACTTTTAATTAAAACAGTTTTTCAAATTACAAAGTTTTTTCCCCAGGCCAGCACGCCTCTCTTTCTGGAAAAAAATCACCGGGAGGTATTGGACTCCTTGGGGCCTATTTACTAAGCCTCAAATTTTTCTTATTCAGTTTTTAAGGGGGAAAAAAACTTGATTTTTTTTCAAAACTGAAAATACTCCAGCTAAAACCTGTTGAAGTCATGATGAAGTCAATGACAGATGTCCCCTTTTATAATTGGAAGATGTTTTTTGCCTTTGTCATGTTTGAGGGTTTCGGCCTGTTTGACAATGATTTTTGATGGAGTTTTTCGGCGACAATTCAAAGAAGTTGCACGGTTCAAACTGTCGCGCAATTTTCTTGAGACTTTTCCTGCACATGCAGTTTTTAGTAAACGAAGCCAAATCATGGTTGCGAGTTAGGTTGAATATTTATTTTTAATATAATGAGAAAAATTTCAGTTTTACTAAATATACCCCCCTAATTCTGTTTTTTACCTTGTTTCTCTCTGCCCCCTCAGGACTCTTGACTGTGTATGCCATCCGCTCTTTTTCTTACACCTATCTATACGGGTTCTGTCTTTCTCTTTTTACAGTTTAATCACTGGCTCAATCTATCTGTAATCTATCTGTATTTGTAGCAAATATTTGCCATTGTTTTTGGTTTTTTTAACCTCCCCTTCTTTTCTGGAGCATCAGCTCTACTCTAATAACTTGTGCTTTATTGTCAGCATTTTTTTTTATTAATCCATGGTAGAAGACCTGGTAGAATAATGGATAGTTATGGTCAGAATAGATATAAAATGTTGGTTCCTTGAGCACATTATTGCTACTCCTTAAATGTGCTAATTACTCATCATTAAAAAGTAAATAAAAACCTACGGCTCTTATACAAGATGGAGATTTTTCATGTGTTAGTTGATTTGCTTTCCTTTGACAAATATTTGGATGTACCCGATGTCCACCTGACTCCTCTGTTTTTGATGAAGAAGATCTAGAAAACTATATGGTTGTCTGGCCAGAGCGGCAGCAATGATCAAGGTTAGTTGTGGATTGAGAGATTCATTTTAGTTACTATCAACTAAATGTAGAGTTAGAGCAGTGGTTCCCAACCAGTAGCTCGCGAGCAACATGTTGCTCTCCAACCCCTTGGATGTTGCTCTCAGGGTCCTCAAAGCAGGAGCTTATTTTTGAATTTCAAGCTTGAAAGCAAGTTTTAATTGCATAAAAACTAAGTATAGTGCCAAGTAGAGCCCCTTGTTGGCTGCCTGTCAACATAGGGGCTACCAAATAGCCAATCACAGCCCTTATTTGGCACCCCAAGGGACTTTTTCATGTTTGTGTTGCTCCCCAACTCTTTTTACATTTGAATGTGGCTCACAGGTAAAAAAGGTTGGGGACCACTGAGTTAGAGGGAAATAAATATCTGTATATATATTCATGCCTTTATTTAGACAATGCCCAGAGAAGCAGTCATTTTCAAAAGATTACTGAAATCTTTGCGTAAAATGAAGTGAAATATTTTGATGGCATTATTTTGGTTAAAAAAGCTAACAGAAACAAGTCCCATGGTTTAATGTTGGATTTGGAAAATCCCTAGACTTGAGATATTGTCATGTTATCTGGAACTGTATTAAATTGAAGTATCCTTCCTTCTGCACACAGCTGAGTCCTTTATGCACTTTTATTGTACTTCTCACATACGTCTTTTCAACTATTTCATTCTTCCTTTAAATCTAAATAGTAATAAAAAAAAGGAATCATCTTTTTCAAAAATCTCGTCTAGAAAAAAAAATAAAACAAAAATTGCAAACAGTTATAGCTTTGGTTTTAGTACCGCAACAGCAGCTAACAGCAGAACCGCTGGTTGGTTGCCATAGCTACCAAATGACGATGTGGAATTTCTATCAGTGAACCATCGTTAAAGAAAAAAAAACCTGTTACTGTGTCTGACAATAAAGCTTAATTATTTGATAGAATAAAGGCAGAGAAGAAAAAAAAAAAACTTCAGAAATTTGCTGGATCGGCTGACTCAAATTGTTATATTTATTGTTATACAAAATGGGCGATAATAAATGAGAGCCTGCTTGGTTAAGCTGAACACTATCAGATTCACCTATAAGAAATATTTAAAATAATATATTTGTGGCAAAAGTTAGATAACAAACCTATATATATAAATATGTATTTATATATAGGTAACATATATAACTGACGAAATTAACCAATTATTATTATTAACACATTTTTTTCAAGTGCGAACATACTTTTTCTGCAGCGTTATCAAACAAATGGGTTTATACAAAGAACATACAGAATTGTTTGATAAGTGATGTGTTTGTATATTCATGAGTCAAAGAGTTTCCTACTTTATGACATAGTTGGGAGAAAGAAATAGTATTTGCCCACTTCAAAATCAGGGTTCATCCCCATTGAAGGCAACTGTTAACTACTGAGGACTACTCAATATGACTGGCAGCAATCTAAACTAATCCATAGTGCTGACATATACAGGTATGGGATCAGTTATCCAGAATCCCATTATCCAGAAAGCTCTGAATTATGGGAAAGCCATCTCTTATAGACTCCATTTTGATTAAAATTTCAAAATAATTTATTTTTTCTCTCTAATAATAAAACAGTACCTTGTAATATACGATTGATCCTTGTTGAGGACAAAACAATCCTATTAGGTTTATTTCATGTTTAAATTAAATTGTAGCAGACTTAAGGTATGGAGATCCAAATGACAGACCCCTTATCTGGAAAACCCCAGGTCCCAAATATTCTGGGTTACAGATGCCATACCTGTACATTCTTTCTTAACTGGTTTAAAAGCTGTCCTGCAAAAATGTGTTTATGCCTAACTATCTATACTCTATATAGCTATATAATTAAGTAATATTAAAAATGACATTGTAAATGTGGCACAATCATTGGAATACATGATAATTAAGAATTTCATATGTGCAGCGTTGATTTGCTTTTCGTGTTCTTCTTTTAATGTTATTATTGCCTGAATTACTTTCTGTCTGCTCTAATCTGAACTTTCTTTCTGCATTCTTTTCCATAGTCCACAATGCTGCCTTTTTTACCCACCCTTTCCTTCCACACCATGTAAATGTTATGATGTTAGAGGAAAGGAGGGTTATTTATGTTTCTGTGGAAAATTCTGCAACAGCCTATCCAAAAAAAGTTTTGGAATTAAATATACCACAAATATTCTGGGTGAATGATTCATCTTTGATATAATCCCAAAACCTAACAAGATTCTACAATAAATAATGTATAATACCAGATAGACAGATTACGCCAGATTACCTGTAGCAGTAGTAGTAATAGTAGTAGCAGTAGTAGCATCCGGTTGTGCAAAACTGTCAGCATCTGTAAAAAAAAAAAGTATATTTAACTAATACCAAATGAACTCAAGCAAGGTATAGCTGTAATTGTTTAAACCATTGGATTGGAGTGCCCACATACACACCAATTTTAATTTATAATTTATGATAGTTTTTTAAATTTCCCATTCGCTAATACCCATTGCTCTGGTCTCAATAACAAAAAGTTACCCAAATAAAGAGGAGGAGGGTGAGGAACGGCAGTGAGCCTAGGGGTGCCCGCTATGTAAATTCAGCCCTGGGTGCCTATCCTATTTGGAAGTTTCTGTGGTCTGCTCTGGAATTAGCATAAAAACCCTACTATTTCTGTCTTTTTGGGCAAAATTACAAAGAATCTGAACTTTTCTGGAAAACGCCCCCAAAAATTAAGCAATTCAAAAAAAAAAATCAGAAAAATGTGTATGATTCAGATTTTTGCTAAATTTTATTGAGTTTTTCCCTGACTCGATTGAATCGTACTTTTTTAATAATACATAAGGTCAAATCTAATGTGGTCTGATTTTTTGTTAAAAAAATACTTTTGATAAATAGTTTGACCTTCCCCATAGGCTAACATTGGTGCTCGGTAGGTTTTAGGTGGCGAAGTAGGTGGTCGAAGTTTTTTTTAAAGAGACACTACTTCGACTATCGAATGGTCGAATAGTCGAACGATTTTTAGTTCGAATCGTTCGATTCAAAGTCGAAGTCGTAGTCGAAGGTCGAAGTAGCCAATTCGATGGCTCGAAGGTCGAAGGAGCCAAAAAAAAACTTCGAAATTTTTTCCTTCTAATCCTTCACTCGAGCTAAATGTAAATGTAAAAGTAAATGTGCCCCTACATATCTAAAATATTATTTAAACACATTTATTTTACAGCGCTGCAGAATATGTTAGGGCTCTAAAAAAATGTGTTTATAAAATATTTTATATTTTATATATTTAGGGGCAGATTTATCAAGGGTTGAATTTTGAAGTTAAAAATACTTTGAAATTCGACCATCAAATTAAAATACTTCGAATATTGAATTTGAAATTATTTTCATCGAATTTGGCTATTCTGCGGTTAAAGTAAAATCAAATGATCGAACGATTAAATCCTTCGAATCGAACGACTTCAAAAACTTAGAAAAATGCTGTAGAAGGTCCCCATAGGCTAACATAGCACTTCGGCAGGTTTAATTTGGCGAACTATTAGGGGCAGATTTACTAAGGGTCGAATATCGAGGGTTAATTAACCCTCGATATTCGACTAGGAACTAAAATCGTTCGACTTCGACTATCGAAGTCGAACGATTTAGCGATAATCCTACGATCGAACGATCGAAGGATTATTCGTTCGATCGAACGATTAAATCCTTCGAATCGAACGTTTCGAAGGATTTTAATACAACGATCGAAGGAATATCCTTCGATCAAAAAAACGCTGGCAAGCCTATGGGGACCTTCCCCATAGGCTAACATTGACTTCGGTAGCTTTTAGCTGCCGAAGTAGAGGGTCGAAGTTTTTTTTAAAGAGACATTACTTCGATTATCGAATAGTCGAATAGACGAATGATTTTTACTTCTAATCGGAGTCTAAGTAAATTCGAAGTCGTAGTATCCTATTCGATGGTTAAAGTATTCAAAAAATTACTTCGAATTTCGATTTTTTTTACTTAGAAAATTCCCTCGAATTCACTTCAACCCTTGATAAATCTGCCCCTTAATGTTTTATTTTTATATTATTCTTCTTTTGAAATACATGGTTTATTTCTGTATTCCCTTTAACTTTTTTCTATTCTAAATAACCCAATCAGGGGGAAAAGAACTTAGGGCCTTATTTATCAAAATCCAAACTTTTCTGAGTATTTTTTTAACAAAAAGTCAGACAATTAGATTCAATCTTATTTATTATTAAAAAAAGCACAATTTAATCGGGTCAGGGAAAAACTCAATAAGATCGAGCAAAAATCTGAATCATACACATTTTTCTGATTTTTTTTTTTGAATTGCTCAATTTTTTGGGCTTTTTCCAGAAAAGTCCAGAAAAGTTCTTTGGAATTTTGCCCAAAAAGCCAGAAATAGTTGGATTTTCATGCTAATTCCAGAAACTTCCAAATAGGATAGGCACCCAGGGCTGAATTTACATAGTGGGCACCCCTAGGCCCACTGCCGTTTGTCACCCTCCTCCCCTTTATTTGGGCATATTTTTGGCATTGGGACCAGAGCAATGGGTATTGGAGAACGGGAAATTAAAAAAACATATCTCCTGCGCATCCCCAGTGTTTCTGAACCAATGTGGGTGTGGTTGAGCAGCATGCCGCTTCCCCCTAAAATCTGGCCGCCCTAGGCCCGGGCTTTGGTGGCTTTTCCACAAATCCGAGCCTGTAGGCAACTCTCCCATTGATTGGTCTGAGATTTTCGGCTTTTTACAGCATTTGGCTTTAATAAATCCCGCTAAACATTCTAATTGTTATAGTAAAAACATGAACCCCTATATATCTACTACAAATGCTTATAAAATATATAAAAATTATAGGGATCATTTTCAATGAAGACAGTGTGCAAAGAGCAACAAATTGCCCCAATTTTTTTTTTTTTTTTTTTTGCTTCAACATTCATCCAGCAAATATTTTATAAGACAATAGAAACATTTCATTTTCATTCTACGGTCTCTTTAAAACCTCCTAGTTTATTATTCTGTTTACATAACGTTATCCTGTTTCAGGAAGTACATATTTATATGCCTTTGAGACAAGGCAGTTATGACGGCAATGCTTGCTTTCTGTCCATGAATCTTGTGCCTCCATTACATTTTACTGCTTCTTTTCAAAACCATAACCGTGACGAACTTCAGGAGAATTATATTTCTAAACATAAGAAATGTTCCTTTTAATGATAAGTTTGACCAAAAAATTGAAGCATACAATTTACGGTATACACTACTCTGTTAGGGGTGTTAGTGTATACAGTGCCTTGCATAAGTATTTATCCCCTTGGGTTTTTTTTTCTATTTTGTTACAACATGGTATTAAAATGGATTTAATTGGAAATGTTGTCACTTATCTACACAAAATAGTATTTATATGGAAAGTACATATATCATAAAAGGTTTCACAAAAAAGTTGCATGACATCACATAATTAATTGAAGTTCACCTCTGATTAAAATTAGGGAATGTAATGAATGTTTTAAATGGTATAAAAATGAAAGTAAGAATGAAAAGTCATGATTTGATATGTAATATTGTTCATTTATTCATTACAAGGTTGACAGTTATAGCTCTCTCTCTCTCTCTCTCTCTCTCTCTCTCTCTCTCTCTCTCTCATAGAGAAAGGCAGAGTATGGCACACACTGGCAGAGTATGGCACACAGACAGAGTATGGCACACAAACAGAGTTTGGCACACCCAAGAAGAATAGGGCAGAGTATGGCACACCTAGGGAGCATGGGGTGGGCATTGGCGGGCATTGTTTAAACAATGCAGATGCCAGTTAATCTCTGTAGTGATACCTATTAAAGTTTACACAAGGTAAGCAAATATAGCAGTCAGACTTTCATCTGGAGGGCCACACAGGGGGGGGCAGTTTGACAGCCCTGCCCTAAACCATGATACTGAACAATCTTTGTTTTCAGATCTTTTGAACGCTGCTTTGAGGATCCCATGCATGCAACTTGCCATTGGCCACCTTAAATACCTTTTCTCGTGATTGGACACACCTGCCTATGACATGCAAGGCTTAATGAGCTAATCCAACCAATTGGTGTTGCCAGTAATCAGTATTGAGCAGTTACATGCATTTAAATTAGCAAAATTACAAGGGTACCCACATTTTTGTACAGTCAAATACTGAATACTGCTTCACTAAAAATCATTGTTCAGAAAACACCCCAGTACTCAGATGACCTCCGCCATTCGATCATTTCGCAGAGTGCTAAACCAATTCAATATAAAGTCCAAAAATAAAAGGAAGCACTCATGGCATAAAGGTTGTTAGAAGTCCTTTACTGAATCATATAAACATCAATGTTTATATGATTCAGTAAAGGACTTCTAACAACCTTTATGCCGTGAGTGCTTCCTTTTATTTTTGGACTATATATATATATACCAATGCACATTGAATCGACAGCATAAAATAAGTCTACATATCCATGGCAATATGTAAAAAATCAAAATAACTGACTTTTTTTATGAATGTGTTTGTCTCTTTTCTTGCCTCTAGAAATGATATTAGGAAGTAAGAAAAGAGCGTTTGATCTGAAATTGTGCGTTACCATAAAGAGCCAATAGTGGTTCATATGTACTGTAATTACAACTTTTCTCATAGGGTTACACATCACATGTATCTGCATTTTCATCTAGCAACCTTTGTGGTAAGTATATTTACACTTATAGATGTGTTTTGAATGATGCCTTTTTTTTAACATAAAATCTATATAAAAGAGTTATACATACCATGTTGTCTAAAAGTGTTGATTCAGTGTTCAGTGATATATGTTATATAACATGACAAATACAAGAAAACTTTTGTGTTATGTAGCTAGTGGATTGTTTTTCATGGGATCAGCCTGATGCCACCTAGGGAAACTGTATGATTAAAAACTCAGCCAGGGCCATTTATTGATGGATGACTATGTTACAGTTTAACAAATTACTGGTTCTTTGTACTTGATCACATTAACCTATAATGCATTTACATTTCTCCCTCACTAATGTTCACAAAAAAAAACGCAGTGTAAAGAGAAGCACATTTTTAATTTTTAGATCACAAAGAAAGATAGGGCTTATATAGGTATGGGATCTATTATGCAGAAAAACATTATTCAGAAAGCTCCAAATTATGGAAAGGCCATCTCCCATAGGCTCCATTTTATCCAAATATTCTGAATCTTTAATAATAATTTTTTTTTTTTCTATTATAATAAAACAGTACATTGTTCTTGATCCAAACTAAAATATAATGAATACTTATTGGAAGCAAAACCAGCCTTTTGGTTTTATATAATGTTTACATGATTTTCTAGCAGACATAAGGTATGAAGATCCAAATTACAATAAGACCTGTTATCGGGAAAACCCCAGGTCCCAGAGCATTCTGTATAACAGGTTACATACCAGTATATAGGGTATTTGCGTAGGAGGAGTTTGGGTTGCTCAAGGTCTAAAGGTCTATAGATAGAGCCCCAGGAGGTGGTTGGGGCATAGTGGGTCACTGGATTCTAGATTAACCAATAACCCAACAATTTCATGTTGCAGTAATAGTCACAGGAATGTTAATCTACATTGGCAGATGTACCATAATTTTAGCTTTATGTGCTTTGTAAGTTTAGCAAGTGAGGGGCATGATTCAAGCAAATAGACTTTTCACTTGTGAGTTAAAACGCACCTGTTTTGGGTGTTGGATCATCTGATGTTGAACTACTTTTGGGATTTGTAGTATCTGACTCTGAAAATCAATAAAATAAATATATATATTATATACAGTATACACAGCCTTCAAACCTCTAGATATTGAAAGTCAAGGTTTTGGTGAGACAACACATGCATAAACCCTCTGCTGCTTTTTTTAAATAGGAAGTTGTGGTCCCATGCAGAAATCTGCAGTACATGCACCCATAGTTCACTCATTGTAATTGCTCATCTGAAATATGTAGATGTTTTGGCAAAACCATTTGGCACCAATAAGTTCCCTCTGTTTTCAAAGGTATGATGAACTGAAATAGGGGTCTCCAAAACATCGTATCAATATCACATTTGGGAAGTGGCCCAGGTGCACCGCCCTGAGCCCTCAGCACGGGGAGCGGACAAAATGGAAATTTTCAATGGAGCAGGCACTCAGAATAAAGGCAATGTTCCAACAGGTTGTTAAAACAAAGTAGAAAAGATTTGTGTCCACAGCCTTACGCGTTTCGTGTTATAAACACTTAGGGGGTTATTTATCAAAGTCTGAATTTATCTCAATATTTCCTGCTACAAACTCCGATCAAATCCGTTTGGGTTTTTTACACTTATTTATTAAATTTTCCTGAAAATTTGCTTTGCGGGAAAAAAAAATCAGAATTCACAATTTTTTCGAATTTTTCATCCGATTTTCATGATTTTTCGGATTTTTCACCCGAAAACTCTGAAAAACTTCAGGGTATTGCATAAAACCCAGTGTACATCAAAAAATCAGTGGGACTTCTCCCATTGACTTATATGCAACCTCGACAGGCCTGAGATGCTGGATTTTCTGATTTGGACTTTTCCATCCTCTGGGTTTAATAAATTCTGAAAAATTCTGAAATCCGGTTTTATAAAAAAAAAATCACAAATTTTTTCAGATTTTTGCATTCGGTAAATAACCCCCTTAGTGTTTATAACACAAAATGCGTAAGGCTGTAGACACAATAAACCTTTTCTACTTTGTTTGAACAACTTGTTGGAAGAATGCCTTTATTCTGAGTGCCTGCTCCATTGCAATTTTCCCTCTGTTTTCAAACAGACTAATTTTTGTCACTAGATTTTCCTGTAATATCTGAAATATTTCTATTTATGCATTGGCTTGCTTTTCTGTGTATCTCAGTTGCAGATATGATGGTTAAAGGTATGTGTGTGTATGTGCTTATATTTTCTCTTAGAACATTTTGATGACTATGTCTCTTTAAAAATAAGTAGTTTCTGTTTATATAACGCTATCCTGTGTCACGAAGTATTTCAGAGTTAGCTTTTTGGTATCCTTCTAATCAATTCAATAGAAGAAAAACCTGCTGCTGCTGCTGCTGCTGCTGCTGAAGAAAGTCTTAAGGCTTGATGACTTTAAAGACAATGGAGAAAAATATACTTATATCAGTAACAAGATTATATGTGGATGTATTCCTTTAGTCCTACACAGCGACAAGATGAATGGACTAATGGAGGTCTTTTTCATTCTGGGGGGTCTATGCTTTCCCCCCACTGATCTTAGTGTGGTCGTGTCATACAATATAGGCACATAAAAAAATAACACATTAAAAAAACTTTTGTGACTGTTTTTGGATTAGCCCTAAAGTGTCCTGACGCCACTTCCTTCCTGAAAGGTGTTACCAACAGCCAATGATTGATTGTAGTGTTTTCCTACATGTCTGCTGTCAATGCATTCTAGGAAGTTGAGAGCTTTAGAACAAGTTGTCTACCAGGAGATGAACACTCAGGGGAAGGATGCAAGTGATATGGTGTAGGAAGCTTCAATAGTAGTAGGGAAGAGACTCTAATTATATTTGATATATAGTTGCTATAACTAATTAATTACCCATTCTTTGGGCTGGATCACATCACCCTATAATGCATTCAGAAACCAAATAATTGTGCCTTTCCACCTCATTAATGTTGGTTGTGGGCTCTTAAGCCAGTCTGCTGTGTTGGCATTTTCAGGCCTATTAACTGACATTTCCAGGTTTGCCACAATCGCAGGCAATGGTTTGTTGAGGAACATGATCCAAGGCAAGACTTTATTCAATTGAGAGTAATTATAGAACGTACCTTGTTTGGGTGTCAAAACAGTAGGAGTATTGATGGGATCTGTAGTATCTGATTCTGGGGAATTAAAAATAAAAAACAGCTAAAGAATAATCATATTTGTTCAACACAAACACGGAAATCTTTTATATAACAACAAAAAAACATCATAATAAACCCTTGTCCAGTTTAATATGGGCATTCAGTGATTTGCATAGTGTGGTACTAAAATAACGCACAAATTAGAATGATTAGGAAATTTCTGTTCTTCCGGCTGACTACATTTGTGTGATTCAAAGGCAATATTTATATTCTTTAATAAATTAAAGTCATAGTTTTGGTGAGATAGCTCTTGTATATATACCCCTTTTTAGCTTCATTTAAATGGAAACATCCTCTCATATAAACTTGAAACCACAGATATTACAGATTTTTTTAATATTATCCTCTACCAATTTTCCCAGAGTCTAACATTCCACTAGTTTCAGACTCAGTAAGGCATATGATGGGTTATCAGGAGCTGTAAAATAGCGAAAGAACATACAGGAATAGCAGAAGTGCCAGTTGCAGTTTCATGCAAATATCTGCTCTACATTCAGCTGCATTCAGGCCACTGTTCTTTGTACACTTCCTCGTATATCTGCCGGTCTGTTTTACTGTCCAACCCTTACCATCTGTCTGCCGTGTTCTTCAGTTCTTTTTCTTTTAGAATCATCTTCTATGTCTTTTGACTACTGGGGCAACTAGAAGTTGTCAAACCTCACAGAAATATATTTGGACTTTCAATGGATCAGTTATGTAGGTTGAGGTCCAGTTAAGCCTCAAGAAATATCATCATATTAGGATATGCAGTATTTCATACCAAATATTCTGCATCATACACAGTCCACTGATTTTAATTGCTCATCTTATTTATCCCCAGTGCAGATCGATATCATTGGATAGTTAGTGCAGCACCAACTATATCATTATGGCCCTTTTTCATTAGATTACCCCTTTAATATCTGAATAGTTATTACTAGTTATAACTTGTGTGGCTTCTATTTCTAACTCAGCTGCAGCTATGATTGTAGTTCCTCTGTCTGTTTATATAATGCTATCCTGTGTCAGGAAATTCAAACTACTTTGGAGTTAGGTTTTTGGTATTCTTCTTACCAATTCAGTAGCAGGAGAAATCTTGTTATAACAGCAATGAGATTATATTGCACTGTGCTTATAGTGCTCTACACCCTGGGGGGGTTATTCCTTCTCCCCACTGGTATGTGGTGGTGTCATTGAAGGAGTACAAAAGCTTGTCCAACACACACTTAGGGGCACATTTACTTAGCTTGAGTGAAGGAATAAAATAAAAAATACTTTGAATTTTGAAGTATTTTTTTGGCTTCTTCGACCATCGAATTGGCTACTTCGACCTTCGACTTCGAAACGAACGATTCGAACTAAAAATCGTTCGACCATTCGATATTCGAAGTACTGTCTCTTTAAAAAAAGCTTCGACCACCTTCTTCGCCACCTAAAACCTACCAAGGTACAATGTTAGCCTATGGGGAAGGTCCCCATAGGCTTTCTAAGTATTTTTTTTATCGAAGGAAAATCGTTCGATTGATGAATTAAAATCCTTCGAATTGTTCGATTCCAAGGATTTAATCGTTCGATTCGAAGGATTTAATCGTTTGCTCAAAAGATTTTTCCTACGATCGTTCGAACTAACGAATTGCGGTAAATCCTTTGACTTCAATATTCGAAGTCAAAGGATTTTACTTTGACGGTCGAATATCGAGGGTTAATTAACCCTCGATATTCAACCCTAAGTTAATGTGCCCCTTAGACTTTTTCCTACTACCGGTATATTAAAAAAAAATGGTTTTAATGCCTGTTAATTTGTTAATATTGTAATTAGTGTTGGTGGGTTTTTTCTACCTTTGGGGAAAAAACAAAAGTAGCAAAAACAAAATTGACACTTTTCTTCTTAAAAGTAGAATTAAAATATGACTAAAAGCTCCTAAATTACTTTTTTCCACTTCTTTATCTATTAAAAAGGATATGTTATGTGTGTCTTTAAGTGGAACGGCTAAAAGTGGGCTTTGTGCTAGACATGTTAATGCCCAGTGTCTCATTTGTACCTTGGTATTGTGCCCCCTTACGCCTGTGTGAATGACGCCATAATGCTCAGTGATCCTTCCTACAGATGGTTATAAAGGCATATGAAGAGCTTATAAGCCAAAAGCCAGTTGGCATAGTGGTAGGGAAAAAAACCTATGTAATTTATTTACATTATTCACATAATAAAAATCAGTTGGTTTTGTAGTATATTTGTCACAGAGTAACTACAGCTGACCTCTTCAGTTTATGACGCTCTAAGAGACATGCTGTTGCGCTCGTGTTCAGGGTCTCAGTAAATGACCCCCATGTCTCTATTATCCTGTAAATCATTTTCCATTATGCATGTAAGGGCGCAGTTGTCGGTGTATAGTTATGTGCGTTTATGGTAAAAAAAAGTGTAATCTTAGTATTATGAATTGTACCACAACAGATGAAATATTAAAGGGGTGGTTCACCTTTAAGTTAATTTTCAATATGTCACAGCATTAATAATTCAAAGCAACTTTTCGATTGGCCTTTATTATTTCTTTTTTATAGTTTTTGAATCGCTTCCAGCTTTCTAATGGAGGTCACTGGCTGCATCCTTAAACAAATGCTCTGTAAGGCTTCGCATGGGGGCCTTATTTAGCAAAATGAACATTTTAGTCAAAGAATTTTTAAATTAGAAATTTCTGACCAAACTAGAATCCACAATTTAATAGGATTGGGGATAAACTCGATAAAATCAACCTGAACTGTGTGTTTTTTTCCGGATCGCTTGATTTTTTTCGGGCTTTTTCCCGAAAAGCCAGAATTTTTTCTGATTTTTGCCCAAAAAGTCCGAAATAGTCAGATTTTTGGGCTAATTCAGCGCAGAGCACAGAAACTTCCAAATAGTATAGGGACCTCTCCCATTGACTATAACCTCGGCAGGTCTAAGATGCCTGATTTTCAAATTCTGACTTTTTCCATCCGGGGGGAGGGGGATAATAAATCTTAAACATTTTGAGGTTTTTAAAGGTTCCATTAAAATTTGGATTTCATGGTAAAAAAAAAAACTCAAATTTTTCAACATTCGGACATTAATCATTAACCCCCTTATTGTTATTGCTACTTTTTATTACTCATCTTTCTATTCAGGCCTCTCCTATTCATATACCAGTCTCATATTCAAATAAATACATGGTTTTTTATGGTTTGACAATAAAAAACACAATTAATAGGATATTTCAAAATGGCACAGAAATACAAAGGAAAAAACAAAAACAAAATGTGCTCACTTTTATGCATTCAGCAGACAAACGTGGTTAAAAACTATAAAGAAAATAAGGGTCATTTAAAAAAAAAAACGGACTGAAGTAGCAGAGTCATCTAGCATGGAAGGAAGGGTGCACAGTGCAAAAACATGGTGGGCAGCACCTTAAAGTGCCTTACCCCACCAAATGAATATACTACTCCCAAACATATGCAGCGTTGTATTGATGGGGGTGGCTGCAGGTCTCCGCTTTCAAAAACATAACATCTTTAGCTATCAAAGCATCATATTGCACAAAAACATATCAAATAATATGCAGACTTCCAGCTCCACTGTATGTCTTGAATTAGAAGCTTGCAAAATGGGGGGGGGGGCATCCCAGTGTCAAATTAAACTGTACCTGTTATTATTATAAATAATATGAAATAGTATGGGCTGCTATCATTATACATACCTTTAAAAATCATACAAATTTACAATCATACAAAAAAATATGTTCAAAACGTATTCTTCATGAAGAGTGAATTTAAAGGACAAGCAAAGTGAAAATCACTGGGAGGAGGCTAGATGTTAGATGTCAGGAAACATCTCATCAGATTTTACATTACAACATGGAGGATCAGATTTGTAGCATACAATGTGTATATTATTACACTAACAAGTAAAGTATTATGAATATGCACGCAATAATCCATGATTTTTTAAAGAAAATGAGAAATGTAGTTTAAAAAACAAGTTATATGTCCATTTGTCCTTGCTGTAGCCTTCACGTATTTGATTGCAACAGCCAATTAGCATGAATATACACAGCATTCGGTTGTTATAGGCTACTGCTTATGGGCAAACGTAATGTGTTTTATTACATTTAGGGATTAGTGTTTGTAATTAGATACACTATATTTAGCTTCTGCACACTGCTGAACTATTACTGCATGCTGAGTAGATATCAAATTTATCATGAAATAGACAACAGACGAGACACACTGTTACCTTCATAAATGAATCCTCAGAATTTCTCTGATTCTGTTGAGGTTTAGAAAATACCCCAACCCCTGCCTACAAAAATACATTGTAACACAGTGATTATTGTGATGTTTCTTTATGAGAACCATGTTATATCCTACAGCGGTCGGTTCTATAATTTCACAACTGGGGGATGCGGGTTGCATATTCCCAGTGCATATAATTAAAAAACCGGACAAATTACGTCCTTGTACTTTTTTTCCCTCTAATGCTGAAGGCCCAGGGCAATTGCCTTCCATGCCCAGGCTAAAAATGCCCCTTTCCTAGAGTTACTGTTTTCCTACTAACAATCGCCGCTGATGGGCATTCTGTGATAAAGCTAATATGGTGTTTCAGAGCAGCCTGCAGAGTAGCACAATGACAGCCTCTCCTAACACAGAGTATAAATGTTGTGATACCAATCATAATAAGATAATAAATCATTTTCTTGCTCTTCCAAGTCTCTTTTGTGAAGATCTGTTAAGCAGATGTTAATTCTGTCCCTTTATTTCACTATCCAGTGTACTTTAGTAGAGAATGTTCATGTTGATAGAGCTATCCAACATATTTAATTGGCTACTGCACTCTTGAAAGAGCAAAATAAATGGACAGGGCTCAACAAATGTCCCTGTGACCAGCACCCTTTCTTTTCAAGGAGCACTGGGTCCAGATATTGCTGGTCTTGGTCAGGAGTTGAGGGCTTGGTATTGCTAGGAGGTTCCACCTAAATTTTATGGAATGTTTTTTTTTACCGTGAGAGCTGTGAAGATATGGAATTCTCTCCCCGAATCGTTGTACTGGCTGATACATTAGATAGCTTTAAGAAGGGGTTGGATGGCTTTTTAGCAAGTGAGGGAATACAGGGTTATGGAAGGTAGCTCATAGTACAAGTTGATCCAGGGACTAGTTTGATTGCCATTTTGGAGTCAGGTAGGAATTTTTCCCCTCTGAGGCAAATTGGAGAGGCTTCAGATGGGGTTTTCCCTTCCTCTGGATCAACTGACAGTAGGCAGGTTATTTATGGACTTAAAAGGATGAACCAATGGTCATATGTCTTTTTTCAACTTAACTTACTATGCTACTATGCTGCATGGAAACGTTGAAAAGTTTTACTGTCTTGGTGCCCAAGGCCTAGAATTCCCAGGACCCCTACAGCAGCCCCAGATCACCCCCCCTTTGAAATGGTTAAAAAAGACATAGAAAACACATTGAAAAATTGTATAGTTACCCAGAACAAGGTTAAACAGCACTAGAAACAGGACTGCAGCTGCTGGGGACTTCATGGTTCTCTGTGGCTTCCCTTCGCATTGTCTTGGTTCCTTATTCCAAGCAGTTTGGAACTTAATTATCATCTGGAAAAGGTGTGTACTGGCACTGCCTCTCTTTGCTTATTTTAGGACTGATAAAGAACTGGAGGAAACACTAAATCCCCGCTGGGATTTCAGGACAAGGGGGGAATGTATTGTTTAAATTCTTCACAGGAACTTGTTTTCAGTTGACAGGCTAATATGTTTTCAAGAATAAAAGTTAGGCTTTGATTTAACCATGTGTGTGCTGCAACATGGATATACTATAAATGGTTACATTAAATTATTTTAAATGTTAAAGTATATATATATATATATATATATATATATATATATATATATATATATATATATATATATATATATATATATATATATATATATATATATATATATTGCATAGCTATATATGTACGGTATATGTACATATGTATATACAAACACATATCAACCAATAATAACACCAAAAGTTTAAATACAGCAAGCAAAAAATTGCTTTAACACCCCCTTGTGTCAGAACCATAAAATGCTGTGTAATTAACAGAAGCACTTGAAACAGAAGAACAGCTAGGCAATTGCTAAATTCTGGCATTTCAGTCTAAATTCTGGATGTGCAGAAACACTCAAAGATTGTGATTGATCACATTCAAGATGGAGGTTACATTCCAATGAAAAAATCCAAATTAATAAAAACTAGATCTAAAATAAAGCTAATTTGTAGCTGGTGTATTTTCTTGGATGTTATGCTTATTCAAAAAATCATCTATGCCCTCTCGAAGGCATTAATAGAATCTACCATCACATAATCACCCGGCAGGGCATTCCCCAACCTCACTGCCCTCATCATGAAAAACTACCTTTGCTGCTTTGAATGAAAATCCCATTGCTCTAATCTAACCTAAAGGGGGGCTTCTGGTTCTTTTTTATAGGAAAAATGTCACCCAGTATATGTTTTCATTTGCCAGTCTGCTGCCCAGTTCTGTTTTGTACAATTTAGTATCATCAGTAAAAATAGAAACAGTACTTTCAATGCCCACCTCCAGGTCAAAAAAGCAAGACAGACCCCATGCACTGGTCCAATTATAAAATGTTCCATTTACTACCACCACTATTTGTAATCTATCTTTCAGCCAGTTCTCTATCCAAGTACAAATACTACTGTATGTTTCAGGCCGGCAGTATTCCTTAATTTAACCATTACCTTTCTATATTATACTGTATCAAATTCTTTAGCAAAGTCTAAGTAGATCACATCCACTGCCACCCAGAGTCTAGGTTCCTGCTTACCTCCTTATAGAAGGCAATTACATTTGTCTGGAAAAATCGAGACAAATGTAATGTTTTTTTGTTCATTGTTCATGTTCATTAAAAAACTTTACGACCTTCCAGTAACAGGTGTACACAAACTATTCAACAAGTTATCTATGTGCTGCCTGTACCAGAGCACAGTTAGAACTTTTAGAATAATGAGACAATATATATTAAAGATTCAAGATATTTTGTTTGTTTTGTTTTGTCATTTGTGTACATTCTTATTTAGTTCCACATTTTGGACTATTATTTGTAGATCAGTGACTAAAATTCCAATGTAATTCAAGGTTGTAACCTTAGAAATATGGAAACACCAGCACAGGTTAAATACTTATGCAAGGTGCTATATTAGGAACAAATGCATAAACATAGAAGTGTAGAGAACTTAAACATTCAAACTTCACTGGCAGCATTTATATGTGCATACTTCTTTTATACATTTGAAATTTTATCTGAATTTGGTACCATTTGTCCGTGGAATCCACTAATACAAATCTATTGGTTTCCACCAAACCTGCTGCTAGTTCCTACTTTAAAAATTTGTAGAAAAGATTTTTAACTTTACTTTCTTTAGTTGATAATACAGTAGTTGATTTTTTGAATAACAGATGGTATGGGTCTTAAATCCATATTGTTCAAATATTATTATTCAATATTATTCTGTAGTTAGGGCTCCAATATATACTGTAGCACTTTACAGAGATTATACATTATTCACATTACTTCCTGCCTTAGTAGAGCTTATAATATAAGAGCCCATATCCCCTACAAACACCATGACTATGGTCAGTTTTATCAGGAGCCATTTAACCTCAAAGCTAGGACCCCAACTACAAGAAAATGCTATCTTGCCCATACAGGTCAAGGGTATCCCAGTATTCTAAGATTGCCCTAAATTTCGAGAACTTAAGCATCTGTATATTAACCATGGTGTAGCAATGACACATTCTATGACTGATGGACACAGCAGGGATGATAGACAGTTTGGGACATTTAGTTTTATTAACCATAAAGAGTTAGATTAGTTTTCAACCACCTTTCCACAAAACAACAATAAATACTAGACCCATTTGTAGATAAACTTGATTCCCAGAATACAGGAAATAGTTTTTAAAAAAATTATAGCATAATAGAATAGTTTCAAGAGGAACATAAATATAACTTTAATCAATAGTTTAATGCGCCTTCAGCCAGTTCTTTGCATTCTAATTAAAGTCTTTATTCTTTAATATTTCTCATTGGTCTTACTTTTAATTATTATGATGATGATTATTATGAACCATCTCATAACTACAAATAATTTTCTTATTAGATGAGTATTTTATATTTGATTCTGAAGTATTTTGTAAATATTTTATGTTTATTGAAACATACTGATACAATACCACAGTTATTATGAGTACACTGTGTTATATTTTTAGCACAAGTAGGCTTTAAGAAATGACATAATGTGTGGGCTGAATTAAATTACAGAACAACCTTGGAGACTTATAAATGAGACCTACTTTTTCCCCAAGCAAAGTTGCCAATACAATTGTACAATGCAATATTTTAAGTTATGAATTTTAAAAGGGTTAAGTGTGTATTTATTTAGTGAATATACTTGCAGGTCTGAGGTTAATATGCTTATTATAAATTTTCTGCAGCAATTATACCGGCATGTCTCGGATATGTTTTGGTAAAATGGGTGTGTTGTTTGGAATTGTTTACGTGTAAAGTGCGTGTAAGATCTAGGGTTGCCAACATTTCTTGGCAAAAATACCAGCCTTATGTTTTATTCTACCTCCCAATTAAAAACATTGGCATCAAGCATTAACTTTATTGGCCAGGGAGGCGTTATTTTTGCACCCAGAGAGGGGAAAAATATAGATCACCAAAGAGCCAGAACTGAACCAACAGCTTCTGGATAGTTGTTATCCTTTAGCCCATTGCTCTAGCACTGAGCCATGAAGGAATAACCACCAGTTCAGACAGGGTAACAGTTCCTCGCTTCTCAAGAAATGAATCCAAGACAGCCTTGCATTCCACTGTGTTGCCTGTTCAAATAACTGGTTCTTTCTTTGGAAGTGGGTACTAGTTGTTTCACCACTGACCCTAATTGTGTGATTGACAATCTTGTAACCACATGATATCAGCACTGGTGCCCACTAAAATGTATATTGATAGAGTCACTAGTTCTAGAGCAGGGAACCTTTAGAACCTGTGAGCAACATTCAGAAGTAAAGAAGTTGGAGAGCAACACTAGCATGAAAAATGTTCCTGGGGTGCCAAATTACATCTGTGATTGGACATTTAGTAGCCCCTATGTGGATTGTCAACCTACATTGAGGCTCTGTTTGGCAGCTGGTTTTTATGCAACCAAAACTTGCCTCCAAGCCAGGAATTCAAAAATAAGCACCTGCTTTGAGGCCACTGGGAGCAATATCCAAGGGGTTGGAGAGCAACATGTTGCTCACAAGCTACTGGTTGGGGATCACTGTTCTAGAGTTTCGTACCACCAAGAATTCTTCTGGGTTCCAGTAACCTTAGCATGGTCATGTGAGAAACAGCTGTGCTGTGTCTGTATTTAATAGAGATATACTTGGTAAAGGATAGACAAATCAGTTCCTTTATTTTCAATTGCTTCTTCATAAGTTGCCTCTAACCGTGTGTGTGTGTTTTCTCCCTCCTTGTTTGTGGTGAAACTACAGACCATGTGCATCTTTTTGCCCTTTACGTTTTCTACAAAATAGATCCATATTTCATTAATTGGTCAGTCTTTTAATTATGTGTTTTCTTAACGCAGCAAATCTACTTTGGGTTCTTTTTGTAGGATGTCAAGACTTTTATGTTTTTTTCTTGATTAATGAGCTTTTGTTGCTGTTGCTAGTAACTAGAGGCATCCTGCACTGAGTAACTGTCCACTCTATTCAAGGAATTGAAGCACAGGGCCACATCAACTTAACAAAAAGCCCATTTGATGAATATGAAGAAATTACATCTCTACTATCACAGTAATATTATCAAGGCCTGTGTTTAATACACTGTAAGGTCATTTAAAAGCACCTACCATCCACCCAATGTTCAGAACCTACTTAGACAGTTATTATTTGCAATTAATATTTGGAGAAAAATCAGGTTCTCCCAATTTCTAGCAGCAACAATACTAATTAGAATGCATGAAACGCTATCAAAAGGATTTTGTATGAGAAAACTGAGTTATAACTTGCCTGGAATACATGCTGTCTATTAAGAGATTACAGCAACTGTGTCATTGATTTGCTTTCTTTACAATGTAAAACAATAAAAGAAAAAGAAGCAGTGAGTTGGATTCCTCCAGGCTCTGAAAGAGCCAAGAACAAACAGAATTACACCTGACTCCGCAGGCACAGGGCTGATTAGAAGTGTTGTGACCAGAGGAAGGTGACAGTTTGTGTATAATGGTCTGTCATATTTCTACATATTGGTGTCCAATCTTAAAGTCTCTGTAGGCCTCATTCTGTCCCTGCTCCTTAAATATTCTTTTTTTAGTTATATGTGTCTATCCTTCTTTTAACAGGCAGACATGTTGGTTTATTGATATCAAACCATTTGATGTAGTAGCCAGAGCAATGATAGCTCAGCTGAGATTCAGGAACAAAATCAACAATTCAAGAATAGGATGGCATTCAGTGTGATAAGAATCTATACAAATGAATTACCCTTTGTTCGGCTTTAGCAATCAGCAATGTGATAATATCACTGTATGGAGCTTATTCTGTCATGATTTTTATGATGTCATTTTTATTTCTAAATTACACTGTTTACACTGCAAATAATTCACTCTACAATATAAAGTTTCATTCCTGAACCAGCAACTGTATTTTATTTAGTTGTAATAATGGTGTGTATGCAGCCATCTCAGGTTATTTTGCCTGGTCCTGTGCTTTCAATTCATACTGGTCTCAGGTAATAGCAGCCCTAGCAAACACCCTTGACTTCCCACAGGTGCTATCGCCTATGGTGTGTATACTGGGGATAGTAGACCAATTAGTACATAAGTCCATGCAAGAGGGAGATTTAGGGCATTACTGTATTATGCAAAGAAAAATATAATTATTCCCATGGTGGGAATCTGGCCCTGGCACTCAACCTAGATAGGATATGGCGAGGGAACGAGGAAAACCTGTTGCTAATAGCTGAATGGTACGATGCAAGGAAAAACAATCCAGTGACACATGTTTGTAACATAAATGTTTATTGTCTTGTCAATGTTTGCTGTTTTAAAAAAAAAAAAAATAATACCTTTTTTAAAAAAAACGTAACTAAAGAAGTAGGGAGAAATATTTTACATTATGTTTTGGGCTTCTGTACCAGCCCGAGGCAACCACATCCCTTTAGCAGGGAAGATATGTACCTGCAAAGATGCCCCAGTAGCTCCCCATCTTCTTTCCTGCTGATTCACTGCACATGCTCTGTGCTGCTGTCACTTACTGAGCTTAGGGTCCCACTCACTATATACAGTACACATAGAATATAAATGTGTAGGGACCCATAGGAACAGTGGCCCCTATGGCTTCATTCCTTACCTCTGCATACTCAGTTCACTGGCCTTTAGGTTGATTTTCTGCCTCTCTGTAACATAGTGCTAAGCAGGGGGAGGTCCTTCCTCTTTGGCCTGCAGCATATGATCTGGGTGGATGTTCCATTGAGCCTGGAGTCAACAAGGAGGGTTAGGCCCTAAAGGGACAACAACTTTAGAGAAGTCGAGAAAAAGGGACCCCGTGAAAGAGGTTAGCTAGTGTGCAGGATAGCCACTGTTATAGCATTCGGAGGAGTGAGTCAGTGAGCATTAGTTAGCAAGAGCAGCATTTCAGATCCAACAAGGTGGATAGAAGGGTGTCCTTGCCTGTAGTGAAGGGACCACAGTACTGACAAGAGAATTAGGTTATTGTTGTATCCCCGTTCCCTGTCTACTGTAGGAATCCGGACTATATGAGGTACTGACAACCTTGAAGGTGTTTACTTCAACTCCCCCTGCTATTCCTTCAGTAGTGCCATGCTGTCCGTATCCGCTATACCTGTGATTGTGCCTGGCATTATTCTGAACGACTTCATGTATTTCTAACCCTGTGTCGCTTTATATTGAATAAAGCCATGAATTATTTTGCTTGCAAAGAAATTTATAATGATTATATTGTAAAGTATGTGTATATTGCAAAGTTGCTTAGAATAATGTTTACTTTTATTGGGCAATTTTTTATATTGGGGTTGACTTGCCCTAATTCAATTTGCTACACCAAAATATGTGACTCAAGTCCTAAATCTGTAAATGGGCCCACATCCCCTGAACACGATTCATAATGGCTGCCGGAAGTGATTCTACCAGAAAATAAAGTCCGTTATCAAGTAATGCGCTGCCATAATGATGATGGCCCTAATATTTCCAGTGCACAAACGCTGCGCACGTGACTTGGAAGTCTTCTATTTGATCCTATAACATTACTGCGCCCCTCTCACATTACTGATCTTTTGTATGAAATTATTTAAAGTCATTTCAAGCCAGTGGAACCAAGTCACGTCTGACTCATTTCTCTAATTATACCATTTTTTTTTACATCCACACTAAATCCCAGACAAAGAAGGAAAATGTCCTAGGCTTTTGCTTTAAGCAGAAAAAAAAAAGAATCAAAACAAGGATTTCCATGCTACTAGGTTGCATTGAAACTGGTTCATTTTATTTTTAAAGCTTTGATCATTCATCTAAAAATATGATCCAGATTAATTATTTGTTTCCAGTAATCTGAATGTGATATGTTGGCCATGTTTTGGGACCATCAGCCCAAGAAAAATAAACATTTTATGGTCCATTGTCTTTGCAGCTGTTGGCTTGTTTACGTGTGAAACCTATTTCCTTGTCATTTCGGCTGCAACGTGCCAGTTTCCTCTTTCCATCTTTGCAAAGCTCTGTTCGGGTAAAATAAATACATAAGGATGAAATCACTTTTCATGTATTTTTTTTGGTGAAAGTTTATAGTTTTTTTTATAAGCAATTATTAGGTTCACTGAAGAGTCATTTTCTTCTGGTAATAGTTGAAAATAAATGTAATGGGCCAGATTCAATTTTAAAAAAACCTCATCTCAAGTCCATGGAATTTAATTTCACTTGGGAGTTTTTATTTATCAGAAAGCATTATTAGCAGTAATTTGTCATTTATAATAGTCGAACAACTACCGACAGACACCCGCTCAAAGACAAAGCGTGTCGGGGATGCTGAGATTTGTAGTACAATTCTAGATGGGGCTGATCTCTCTAACAGCCGGGAGACCAGTTTCTCTAGTAGTGGTGGGGAGGAGAATAGAGTCAGGCCTAAGCAGATTGTGGTTGTAGGGGACTCAATTATTAGGAAAGTGGATAGGGTAATTTGTCATCCAGATCGCTACAACCGAACAGTTTGCTGTCTACCTGGTGCCAGGGTTCGGCATGTGGTTGATCGGATAGACAAATTATTGGGTGGGGCTGGGCACGACCCAGCTGTCTTAGTGCATATCGGTACTAATGATAAAATAAATGGTAGATGGAAGACCTTAAAGAATGATTTCAGGGATCTAGGCTCTAAGATCAAGGAAAGGTCTTCCAATGTAATCTTTTCTGAAATTTTGCCTGTGCCACGTGCAAGTTTAGGAAAACAGCGGGAGTTTAGGGAGCTTAATGCGTGGCTCAAGTCTTGGTGCAGGAAGGAAGGGTTTGGGTTCCTAGAGCACTGGGCTGACTTTTCGTTGGGGTACAACCTATACGGTTTGCACCTCAATGGAAGGGGGTCCGCGGTGCTAGGGGAAAGAATGGCTAAGAGGTTGGAGGAGTGTTAAAACTAGGCAAGGGGGGGTGGGTCAGATAAAGGATTATGGGGAAGCTAGTGTAGACGGGGCAGTGGGGTTAGTAAGGGGTCATGGGGGAGGACCTAAGACAGAAAAAGCTAGTAGGTTTGTAAATATGCTGAATGACAACTTTTTATTCCAGCTCGTTCAAGAACCTACTAGGAATAACTCTCTTTTGGACCTTGTAATAACTAGCAATACTGAACTCATCTCTAACATTTGTGTGGGTGAGCATTTAGGGAATAGTGATCATAACATGGTCTCCTTTGAGATTCTGTTGCAGAAGCAATTCTATAAGGGAGTAACTAAAACACTAAATTTCAGACGTGCAAACTTTGACAGTATAAGGGCATCTCTGTAACATATTAAGTGGGAAATGCTTTTCACAGGGTTAAACACAGAACAAAAATGGGAAGTCTTTAAAATGCTGCTTAATAAATATACTTGTCAGTATATTCCACTTGTAAGCAAGGAACGTCGTTGCAAAGCAAAACCTTTTTGGTTCAATAGAAGCGTTGGTGTTGAGGTGGGTAAGAAAAGACGTGCTTTTAAGGCTTTCAAGTTAGCTGGTACAGCCAAAACATTTATAAGGTACAAGGAGGCCAATAAATCATGCAAAGAAGCTATAAGGCAAGCTAAAATTGCTATAGAAAAGGATATTGCAGCAAGCAGTAAAAAAAATCCAAAATTATTTTTTAAATATGTCAATAGTAAAAAAATGAAGCAGGAAGGGGTGGGACCCTTACTATCAGAGGGGGGTCAGCTGGTTGATGAAAACAAAATAAAAGCGCAGATTCTGAACTCGTATTTTTCATCTGTCTACACAAATGAAGAACCAGTAAGTGAAGGTTTCCTTCTTAACACTCCCAATTCTAGTAATACAACTAATGATGCATGGTTCACACATGAAGAAATTCAAAAGAGACTTGAACATGTTAAGATTAACAAAGGTCCAGGGCCAGATGGTATTCATCCCAGGGTAATTAGCGAGCTTAGCTCTGTGATTGCCAAACCTCTTTACTTAATTTTTCAGGATTCATTGAGATCTGGCATAGTGCCGAGAGACTGGCGAATTGCTAATGTGGTGCCTCTATTCAAAAAAGGATCCCGTTCTCAGCCTCAAAACTATAGGCCAGTTAGTCTGACGTCAGTATTAGGAAAGCTTTTCGAAGGGTTAATAAAGGAAAAGATACTGGACTTCATAGCAAATCATAATACTATGAGTTTGTGCCAGCATGGTTTTATGCGTAATAGATCTTGCCAGACTAACTTAATTTCTTTTTACGAGAATGTAAGTAGAGACCTCGATTCTGGGATGGCAGTGGATGTGATTTACTTAGACTTTGCTAAAGCATTTGATACAGTGCCACACAAAAGGTTACTGGTTAAATTAAGGAATGTTGGACTGGAACATAGTATTTGTACCTGGATAGAGAACTGGCTAAAAGATAGACTACAAAGAGTGGTGGTAAATGGAACATTTTCTAATTGGACCAGTGTTGTTAGTGGTGTACCGCAGGGCTCTGTACTAGGTCCCTTGCTTTTCAACTTGTTTATTAATGACCTGGAGGTGGGCATTGAAAGTACTGTTTCTATTTTTGCAGATGATACTAAATTGTGCAGAACTATAGGTTCCATGCAGGATGCTGCCACTTTGCAAAGTGATCTGTCTAAACTGGAAAACTGGGCAGCAAACTGGAAAATGAGGTTCAACGTTGATAAATGCAAGGTTATGCACTTTGGCAAAAATAATATAAATGCAAGTTATACACTAAATGGCAATGTGTTGGGAGTTTCCTTAAATGAAAAGGATCTAGGGGTCTTTGTAGATAACACGTTGTCTAATTCTGGGCAGTGTCATTCTGTGACTACTAAAGCAAATAAAGTTCTGTCTTGCATAAAAAAGGGCATTAACTCAAGGGATGAAAACATAATTATGCCTCTTTATAGGTCCCTGGTAAGGCCTCATCTGGAGTATGCAGTTCAGTTTTGGACTCCAGTCCTTTAGAGGGATATAAATGAGCTGGAGAGAGTGCAGAGACGTGCAACTAAATTGGTTAGAGGGACGGAAGACTTAAATTATGAGGGTAGACTGTCAAGGTTGGGGTTGTTTTCTCTGGAAAAAAGGCGCTTGCGAGGGGACATGATTACACTTTACAAGTACATTAGAGGACATTATAGACAAATGGCAGGGGACCTTTTTACCCATAAAGTGGATCACCGTACCAGAGGCCACCCCTTTAGACTAGAAGAAAAGAACTTTCATTTTAAGCAACGTAGAGGGTTCTTCACAGTCAGGACAGTGAGGTTGTGGAATGCACTGCCGGGTGATGTTGTGATGGCTGATTCAGTTAATGCCTTTAAGAATGGCTTGGATGATTTTTTGGACAGACATAATATCAAAGGCTATTGTGATACTAAGCTCTATAGTTAGTATAGGTATGGGTATATAGAATTTTAATTAAAAGTAGGGAGGGGTGTGTGTATGGATGCTTGGTTTTCATTTGGAGGGGTTGAACTTGATGGACTTTGTCTTTTTTCAACCCAATTTAACTATGTTCAGTTAAAGGGAAGAAAGCTGGAGAGCTTTGCTTAGTTTATATAATGGGCACACATAGTCTGTTTTACCCCAGGACCCATCACCTCTAAGGATAACGCTAATATTCTTTTACAATGGGACATACCAGTTACATGCTATGGATGTTTCACCCTTTTATCTGCTGCATTCTCTTTTCTTAAAATACTTCAATAAGCAGGATGTTTGTAAAGAGGTAACATTATTTATCATTTCAGAGCGATTCCCCGGGGAAGGTCTGCAAATATCTCGTTCTCATAACTCATAATGCTCCATGTGTCCCATCGCCATGGCAACCACGTCTCGGAATGGCTGCACTAATCAAAGGCAAATATTGATGACAACTAACGTGACTGAACAGCTGGTTTGACTACTGCCTTCATTATTTATTGATGTTTTTCAGAAGAGATGTCAAAACTGGTAATGGCATTAGTTAAGCTCAAGGAAAGGGGATTTAATAATGAGCACATTTGGTGCCTTACAAATCATTTTTAATCCAGTAATTAAATTTTTCATATGTGAAATGTACCATGCAAATGCTTACTGCCAAAAAATGGCTGCAGTTGCCTTTTTAGAAGTAATTATCTCTAATCATTTTCCTTTCCTCAATAAGTATATTTTAATAATTCAAGCAATTATTCATTTACATCAAATAATAACATAAAACCATTCCATTCATGCTACTAGGATTTAAAAAAAAAAGCATATAACTCACGCTAACATACAGAAAGGATTACGAAAATGAAATAATACCGTATCCTTGTAATAGCCAAATACAACACTTTCCAGTGCCTGGTCTGAATGCAAAAGAATCAATTGAAAGGGATTGTTGTATTTGCTTTTGTATTCATGCTTAATTATTATTATAATAATAAAGTTCATATAATGTGTTGATTGTTGGTACTGTCTGATTGAGGGAAATGGTTGGATATAGCGCTGAATAGATCTTCCTAGAGCTGATCATTTGTCTGACTCTTTGCTATTTTGGCTATTCTTCTATACATTCCAATGGTTGTTTTCTGCTTTCTTCCACATTTCTCAGGTTTTGGTTGCCATTTTAAATCTTTTTAGATGAGTAGCCCATCATTTTCTGCACTTCTTACTATGTTTTCCCTCTCAAATCAACTTTTTATCAAAGTACACTGTTCTTCTGAACGATGTCTGGAGCCACCCATTTTACTCAGATTTCCAGAGACAAAATGCACTATAACCAGCATACACAACATTTGCTGCCTTCCTTCCTAATATAATAAGGGACGTAATTGACACCTGTTTTTTCACAGAATGGTCTCAGGTAATCATACAATGGCATGCTGACCAAAGGTCAAGACTCTGCAGACAGAAGTCAAACAGCAGTAAGATACAGAAGTGTTGCTTCAGAACTACAGACCCCCATCCTGTCTCAAACTAGCAGACATAGATTTTATGGTTTGTGTATGTTGGAATCAAGGAACCATAAAATGGTGCAATAGGTATTGCAATATTTACTATAGTAAGCTTACATGCCTTCCAATAAGGAGGGATTTGACCATGTATGGTATATCCGTGTACCCATATTTATGGTAAATGCTCTGTAAAAGGTATAAAAGCTTGTGAGGAGTGTTTTGGGAAGTCTTGTCATGGGTGTCCGCAGACAATTTTCCGGGGGGGGGGCAAAATTCCCCTCAACCGAGCACCTGGAAGCAGCAGGGGATATTAGATTGCAGCCTTAATATGTGCTGCAAAATACTCAAAGACTTTATAACCCAAGTCTAACCTGCCCTCTTCTGTTGCTCCCCACCCTTCCCTCCTCCGATAACTGAAAAAGAAGGGAGTACACGCAGGGGGAGGAGCCAGTGGTGGGTGGCAGGGACCCCAGAGGAGGTGTGGGGGCCCTGGGTTAGAAGCCCCGGTGTACGGAACGCATTTTAGGACACGGAACAGTTTTCAAGAGCCCCCCCCTTGCCCCTATGTGCGGACTCCCATGGTCTTGTTTTTCTTTGTCTAATAAATGACCTCACTTATTTGAATAGCCTTCTCTCTGAGTTTTGCTTTATAAAGTATGTATAAAGTATGTACTAAAAATACATTCAGTCTTCACAAGAAAGCACAGTAAGAGCCAGGCCAGCACAGATGAGCATCTAAAGCAAGCCCCCTGGCCTCATCCCTCCCTCCCTCCACTCCTCTCTCTCTCCTCCTCCACCTCCACATGCTGATGCTCATGCCTGAAGCTCCTCTCACAGCTGCTGCTCCACTCCCTTTCACCACTCCATACTGGCAGGGCCAGAGTTAAAAAAGGCAGAGGAGGTATGTGCCTAAGGGCCATAGCAACCTCCACCCACCACCACCATGATGTCCTAGGCATACATCTAGTTATGACCCTGAGCATAATGCTCTTCTATAGGTTCCTATAAATCATATGGAAGGGGTCCAGCCTCTTACATATAAGCAGAAGCAAATCCTACAAGCAATGTTTCAATATCTAGTGGAAAGTCCTCCTTGAAAAGCAGAGGGTACAAGCTTCATACTAATAGCCACTGATATTCTTGTTTGGTGGAGTATAGCTGCATACTATATAGAGGCCCATTTATCAACATTATCATTTGTTTTTGAAACTAAAATACCATATTAGGAGGAATATAATAAAAGTTGGTAATGGAAAAAATAAATATTCACAATGCGAATAGTTGTGCCTTTGCACAATCAAATTTTCCCTTGTGCGAATTTAAATAGGTTTTGCAAACCTAGAAACTGCTTAGCAACTTCTTCTGACAGTGGAAGAATTTTATAGTTTGGGCCAGTGAGCAGTAAATGTGATAAAACTTATTACTGAAAAAGTCGTTATGTTTGCTCCAAAAAATTATGACACCTTCAAGCACTTCTTAAAAGTGGGCAATTATAATTCGCAATGGGCAATTAAAATTTGCAATGCAATAACAGTTTAAGGATGAATATTACACTTCGAAATGCTAATGTTTATTCTAATTTGTGCAAACTGTTTTTCTCTTTGCGACTTATTACATTCCCCCATATTTTTGCTACAATCACAAAAGCCTTGTGATCGATTGGAAGATCTGAACATAAATGGCATGAAGAAAAAAACTGCTGAACAACGTGTTAAAAATATGGGCACATGTACAATATCCAGCTGGATAGGATGTTTAAATGCAAGCTTTGCAGCCCTGCAATATGAATTAATTAGATGTGCTCCTGAATTTTTAAATGATCTGGTAACCCTAATATAGCATACATTTACTCTTTCTGCATCAGTACTGGTGCTGCCAGACTTCCACTATGTTGCAGAGAGGAGGCATTGTAGTGATACAGTCTATAGGAATTAGGTGGCTCTTGCCTTATTGATATCCGGGAAACCCCTATCTCGGCTAAAAATATTAGGAGGGGAGTTCAATAAGAAGGAAAACATTTCAAGGAAGCAGCTTATTTGGGCTATGGCAAAAACCACGCTGCGGGCTTATTTTGTGATGGTGGAAAATCACTGGCTTGTTTGTTTTTCCGCATATTTTAACACAGTACAAAGATGCCAGGGGGAAGGTGCTGCATTATTATAGTTAAAGGTCTTCAGTTTCTTCCCACAACATTGGAAGGAAGAGGAGGTTCAGACTGACCTCACGCCAGTAAGAAAGTGCCAACGGAGTTTATAACCAAAGGGCAGGACAACATGAACTAAATAGTTTTAATAAACAAAGGGTAAATGTGATTGAATAAAATGCGGGCTTGCTAGGAAAAACGAAGGATTGATGTGCATGTAAATGTATGCTCAGGTAAGAAGAATCAACCTGCTCTGAGACCACAGTCTCCCAATGAGCTTGGCAGTATTTGAAGTAAAGCATAACACAGAGCAGCTCAGGTATTGTACAGAATGGTAAACAACATAATTTCTGAAACAACCTCATGGCCTTTCACTTTACAGAATACCCTTTTAGAAAAGCTCATTCCCTCTATGCTACAACTGTTGTTTTATAGAAATAAAATATACAAGCTAAGTTATCTTTTCTCCCAATTGCAGATTTGAGAAAAAGTTTCAGCAAAACTGGGTCAAGAACTTTGCTCATCCCTATCCTTGAGTCTGAAGTGGGGAACTATAATTTTTTGTGGCCAGTGCCAGGGCCTTCAGCATAAATAAAGCCCTGCCCCATGGAGGCATACACATGCAGGTTTATAAACACAAATGCATTCTGGGATTCATGCATGTCATTACAATAGGTAGATTCGCTCAGCACCTGTCATTAGTGATGGGAGAATCTGTGGCGAAATTGGCGAAACGACGACAAATTAATGAAACGCATTGAAGTCAAGGGCATCAATATAATTTTGTAAATTTTGTGGCGAAATTGGCGAAACGACGACAAATTAATGAAACGCATTGAAGTCAAGGGCATCAATATAATTTTGTCAATTTTGACGTTAGCGCCAATTTTTATACACGCGACAATTTGGTCCAAATGCATTAAAGTCATTGGGCGTCCAAATAATTTTGACGTACGACGATTTTATGTTGGCAACAATTTTGATGAGCGCCAATTGGTTTTTTTTGACACTGTGGATTTTTCGCCTGCGAATTGTCGCCGCAGTTTCACAAATTAATTTACTTGCAGTGAAACCTGGCAATTCACCGAAAAATTTGTGTCTGCCGAATTTATTATTCCATCACTAATAATAAATGTCTTGCGAAGATTGAGGCCATTTTACAATAACCCTGTAGCAAGCTTTACATGAACTTTTCAAAACAGTGCTGTTAATATGTAGCCTGGGTGATTTATAAACTGGCTCAGGGTATAACTAAACAGATACTGATTTTTTAATATTTACAGAAGAGAATAATAATAATAATGCCTGCAGCTCTGCCTCTCTTCCCTAATCAGTTTTCCTTTTCTGTTTATCAAATCATCTGCTTCAGGGTTATCCTTTAGGATTTTGGTATTGGATTTATCCTTTTGCAATATTGCGTATGTATATATTCTGTTTTAGCTGATGTGATCTCTCCCTCATTTTTTTGTATTTTATTTCATTTTAAAATTTCTTTGTTCTTTCTCACAAACAAATGACCCGTTGGTGTTGTGAAGCCAGAAATATTGGTTATTGTAGAACGGATGTTAAGTAGGGTGCTGCAGGACACAGAAGGTGCATGCCTGGAACACATAGTAAACATTGTACATTTCGGAAAGTTTCAAAAGTTTCAAGGAAAGCAGCAGAAAGTCATGTATGGCTTGGGTTACTATGTTTTCTTTGATACACTTTGAAGGTAGTGACCAACATACCAAATCTATTCATTGGTTGCACTCCTAGCACTTGTGGAACATAAAAAGAAAAGATGAAAATGGACACGGGTGTGAGCCAGGCAAACTTCAGAATCTTATGTTACTAATCCAGGAAGCTTCTCCTGATGCTTTTCTGCTCAAATGTATCACTCCATATTACAGGTTATATATCACTTTCAAGGCTGTGCTTACATAATGAGCATGATACAAGACAAGTCGTCTACATGATAATGAGAATCTATCAACTACTGCTGAAAGTCAATCCCTACAAGCCTATACCTGTAGGAGCTTCCTAAAAACTGGGCATCAGTTCTTAAAAATTAAAATGTCATATGAATTGTCATTTTATGTATGTTTGCCATGTTGTATAATACTGAGTTACTGGAGGGGATAGACTAAGGTGCCCATTTACTTAGTTCGAGTGAAGGAATAGAAGAAAAAATACTTCGAATTTCGAATGGTCGAATATGGCTACTTCGACCATCGAATTGGCTACTTCGACCTTCGACTACTACTACGACTTCGAATCGAATGACTCGAACTAAAAATCGTTCGACTATTCGACCATTCGATAGTCGAAGTACTGTCTCTTTAAAAAAATCTTTGACCACCTAGACCCCACCTAAAACCTACCGAGGCCAATGTTAGCCTATGGGGAAGGTCCCCATAGGCTTCCATTCGATTTTCTGATCTGAAGGAATATCCTTCGGTCGATGGATTCAAATCCTTTGAATCGTTCGATTTGAAGAATTTAACCATTTTTTCCTTCGATCGTAGGAAATGCGGTAAATCCTTCCACTTCGATATTTGAAGTCAAAGGATTTATATTCGGCAGTCGAATATCGAGGGTTAATTAACCCTCGATATTCAACCCTATGTAAATCTTCCCCTAATGGTCTGAAACACCCCCATGATAATATCTGACCTTATTCCCTGGGCCAGTGTTTCTCATCACTAAAGAATGTATCATCCCATTGTACACACCTAACAGTCCCGAGCTGCCATTTCTGGGCACTTTATAATGGCCTTTTAGGTGGTCAGAGACTACACACATGCATTGTGTATGTACACATGCCAGACAGCTATAGTGCACATACTGTAGAAAATTATAAAAAGGGCATTGGGGGTCACCTTTAAGTTAACTATTAGTATATTATAGAACAGCCTATTCTATGCAATTTTTAAATTGGCCTTCATTTTTTCTTTTCTTTTTTATAGTTTTTGAATTATTTGCCTTTTTCAACTTTCAAATGGGAGTCAATGACCCATCTAAAAACAAATGATCTGTAAGGCTACACATTTATTCTTATTGCTACTGTTTATTGCACATATTCCTATTCTATTCATAGTCCAGTCTCTTATTCAGTACATGTTCAATAAATCAGAACATGATTGCTAGGGTAATTTCAGCAACCAGATTGCTGAAATTGCAAACTAGACAGCTGCTGAATAAAAAAAAGCTAAAAAAACCACAAATGATAAAAAATGAAACCCAGCTGCTAATTGTCTCAAAATATCACTCTCTACATTATAATAAAAGTTAATTTAAAGATGAACCACCCCACTGCACCAAGATCTGCTATCTCCAACTTCTCTACTTTGCAAAGAAAGCCATACTTCTGAATTGGAAATCGACTGCCCCTCCGTCTCTGCCATTCTGGCTGAACCTAGTCAATGGTTCACTGTCAAACCAAAAACTGACATATCTTTCCCGCGGCTGTACGCAAAAATTTAACAATATCTGGGACCCTTGGCTGGCCTATAGAGACAACCCGGGAAATCTGCTGAGAAATGTGAATTGTTAAACTGTGCTGTTCCTAGATGTGTTAGCATGCCCTGCTCCCTTTACCTTTGCTCCTCTTTCTCTTCTTCTCTTTCTCTGTCCCTCTCTTAACCTATCTTCTTTTGAAAACCTGAAAATAAAAACTTTAAAAAAAAAAAAAGACGAACCACCACTGTAAGGGGCAGATTTATCTAAGGTTGAGGTGAATTTCGAGCTATTTTTTGTTTACTTTGACTAGGGAATAGTCCAAATTCGATTAGAATTTGAAAAAAATTAAAAAATTTGAATATCGAAATTTATCATGTACTGTCTCTTTAAAATTTCGACTTCGACCATTCGCTATCTAAAACTTGCCGAATTGCTGTTTTAGCCTATGGGTGACCTCCTAGAACCTATTTGGAGTCAATTGGTGGACTTTGAAAAATCAAAGTTTTTTTGGCCAAAAACTTTCAATCGAATTCGATCTAATGTACTATTCCTTCCATTCGTACGATTCGAATTTGGCCGAATACGGACCTATTCCATTGAAAACAGACCTATTCGACTCAAAAAAAACTTTGACTTAATTTCAGTTGGTCTTTTTGAATTCGGAGGTTTTTCCCAAGTCGTAGAATTTTTTTGGCTTTTTCCCGAAAAGCCTGGATTTTTCAGATTTTTGCCTGAAAAAGCTGGAAATAGTCAGATTTTCAGGCTAATTCCAGCGCAGACCACAGAAACATCCAAATAGGATAGGGACCTCTCCCATTGACTTATATAAAACCTTAGCAGGTCTGAGATGGCGATTTTCGGTTTCATACTTTTTGCAGCATCGGACTTTAATAAATCCCGAAAATTTTTAGAAAAA
The DNA here is from genome assembly GCF_017654675.1 of Xenopus laevis. Classification (NCBI taxonomy): domain Eukaryota; kingdom Metazoa; phylum Chordata; class Amphibia; order Anura; family Pipidae; genus Xenopus; species Xenopus laevis. The sequence goes on along the minus strand of NC_054372.1, from coordinate 62,942,825 downwards.
AACCCAGAGAAATGCGATTTTTGCACCAAAAAGCCTGACCCGACTTTAGTAAATAACCCCCTAAAATATTTGCAAAAATCAGCAAGTATTTCCTTCATAAAGGTTCTTGTATGCATCCATGTTCCTTTGCAGCTTGCAGTGAGGGCCTGCTCAAGTCTGCTCTTGTGTGCATGTAGATCCATAGACTATTGGGAACCCTGAAATTACATTTAAGGGCTCTTACAGACAAGCGTTTTACCTGCGCTCCCCTGCGTTCCGTTTTTCTGCGTTCAGCCGCAGGGGAGCGCAGGAATAGATGCATTACAGTTTTTCCAATGTGGCTGTACTCACACAGGCGCGTGTAGGCGCCGAACGCAGGTTGAGAAGCAACAAGCTGCATTTTTCCTGCGTTCGGCGGCTACACGCGCCTGTGTGAGTACAGCCCCATTGGAAAAACTGTAATGCGTCTATTCCTGTGCGCCCCTGCGGCTGAACGCAGAAAAACGGAACGCAGGGGAGCGCAGGTAAAAACGCTCGTCTGTAAGAGCCCTTAGATTCCTTTTCTAAGCAATTCTCAATCGTCTGAGCATTATCTAAGGCATATGTTAATAGCAATGCAATGTCAGATGTACTTTAGCATATTTATATAGCAACAGCTTGACCTCACACCTACACACTGACCTGCTTGTCAAGGATCTCTCTGGGTAAGATGTGTATGTCTAATTGCTTACCAGAGAGCTGAGATAGTGGATGGACTGTAATTCATCCACTTAATGAAACCTGCTGCATTAAATGCTATGCACTTTGCTATATTAGAAATTCCACATACTCCTTGTTCTGCAAGCTCTGTTTTGCCGCACTTGTATATTAAAATATATTTTTATTTGCTTGTGGGCAGTGATACAACAATGCACAGAAAGGTTATAAAAGGACACCCTGGCACATTCACACATACATCGTCTAAATGAAAATTCCAGCGTGTGATACAGCCTGAGATGTATTGTTGCCTGGGCTAAGGAAACTGTTTCCCCTTTAGTTCTTCCTTTTCTAGTCAGTGGGTTTTACTGGCCAAGATATAGCAGGAAATAAAAAGGAAAAAGCAGCCCAATTTCTCTGGTTATTACAAGTGTTTATCACATACTTTTGTTTCAACTTGCAACAGCCTCTAGTTTTTGGCACGTCTAACATATACAGTATATAAGCTTCTTTCTAACAAGATCTAGGCTTTGCTACTGCATGTTTATCATATACAGGTACCCTACCTTCTAACAAGATCTAGGTTTTAGCATGTTTATTTTATATATCTTACTTGCTTGTAAAATATATTTATCAGTTATCTTAAAGGGCTTGTAAACCCAAAATTAAAAAATTGCACAATTAAAGAAAATGCAATTTTAAGCACTTTTCCAGAATGCAGTGCACTAAGATACTGTTACTTTCTTTGATACACTAAGGTGCAGATTTAGCAAGGGTCGAAGTGAATTCGAGGGAATTTTCAAAGTAAAAAAATTGGAACTCATTTTTTGGATACTTCGAATTCGACTTCGAATGTCGGAGGATTCTATTTGATGGCCAAATTTAGAAGTTTTTTCTATTTCGAAATTCGACCCTTGATAAATCTGCCCCTGTGTTATACTGGTTATTACATTATTTGTAAATATAAACTGCATTGTTTTCTGCCCCTTAAAGGAGAGATTTTGTGTAAAAAATAAGAATGTACCAGTGCCTTATACTCATTTAGATATACTGTAGAAGAACTGTGCTTTAAAAAGTAGTGTTTCCGTCTGATTCATTGAATATTTCTGCAAAAACCCTAATAATCCCTCCCTTCTCTTCCACTTCCTACTCCCTGAATTCCCAGGCTGTGCAGGAAAGCTGGCGGCTCTCAGTTCACTGCACAGTAGGACAGGAACCAATCAGCAGCTAGCAGGACCTGATAGGGAACTGAAGCACATCTGTGCTTGTGTGACTGCAGGACTGTGATTGGCTGTCCCCCTCCTACTGTGCTTCTGGCAGGGACTGTTAGGACACGCCCACCCCTCATTTTAAACAGAGAAAGGGACAGAGAATATCTATAGGGAGCTCCGATAAATGTGTATGTTTAAAATTAAAATTAATTTTTAGCACCATGTAAAAGCAACACCATATATTACTCATAATTGCCTACAAAATTAGGGGTTTTTTTTCATTTATCCTATATGTATCCTTTAAGTTCTGTCAGGAGTCAGCCTTGCATGCACCTTCTGAGGGCTGTTAATCAGATTTGTTGCAAACAGATAATAGTAAAGGGATGGCTTTGCTGTGATGTTTTTGCTACAATAAAATCTTTTTTACTATATCAATTTACTGACTGTGGTCTGGTATGTGCCAACCCTTTACTATTATCTATTTGCAATAAATTGCCTCCCGGAGCTTAAGGTCTGGGGCTTGAGCATCTGGACCCCCCTTTTTTTCTGGGTAAGTTAACCCCATTCTTTACTGTACTCGACACTGAACGTCTTTTTTTATAAGTCCATCTGTTAATCAGATGGCTTCTGCTACATGGTTTCATGGAGTCAGAAACCCCCCCTCCCCTAGGGCAGAGAGACCCTTGAAAATGTGCAATGTGTCTATTTGAGTGCTACTTAGAATTGTCATCTTTTTCATTCTGCAAATCTTTTATTTCTGGGATTATATCTTGTCACATACACATACAGAATGTTACCTTCTTGAAAGAGCTAGGCTTTGTAATTCTTAGCACTCTTTTGCTCTACTAAGGTTTCAGCATGTCCGTTATATATCTTATGTTGTTTACTTTGACTAGGGAATAGTCCAAATTCGATTAGAATTTGAAAAAAATTCAAAAATTTGAATATCGAAATTTATCATGTACTGTCTCTTTAAAATTTCGACTTCGACCATTCGCTATCTAAAACTTGCCGAATTGCTGTTTTAGCCTATGGGTGACCTCCTAGAACCTATTTGGAGTCAATTGGTGGACTTTGAAAAATCAAAGTTTTTTTGGCCAAAAACTTTCAATCGAATTCGATCTAATGTACTATTCCTTCCATTCGTACGATTCGAATTTGGCCGAATACGGACCTATTCCATTGAAAACAGACCTATTCGACCCAAAAAAAACTTTGACTTAATTTCAGTTGGTCTTTTTGAATTCGGAGGTTTTTCCCAAGTCGTAGAATTTTTTTGGCTTTTTCCCGAAAAGCCTGGATTTTTCAGATTTTTGCCTGAAAAAGCTGGAAATAGTCAGATTTTCAGGCTAATTCCAGCGCAGACCACAGAAACATCCAAATAGGATAGGGACCTCTCCCATTGACTTATATAAAACCTTAGCAGGTCTGAGATGGCGATTTTCGGTTTCATACTTTTTGCAGCATCGGACCTTAATAAATCCCGAAAATTTTTAGAAAAAAACCCAGAGAAATGCGATTTTTGCACCAAAAAGCCTGACCCGACTTTAGTAAATAACCCCCTAAAATATTTGCAAAAATCAGCAAGTATTTCCTTCATAAAGGTTCTTGTATGCATCCATGTTCCTTTGCAGCTTGCAGTGAGGGCCTGCTCAAGTTTGCTCTTGTGTGCATGTAGATCATATCTTGTATCTTGTCACATACACATACAGAATGTTACCTTCTTGAAAGAGCTAGGCTTTGTAATTCTTAGCACTCTTTTGCTCTACTAAGGTTTCAGCATGTCCGTTATATATCTTATGGGCTACTGTAGCAAGAACTAGGTAGCCCTTATATACTGGATCTCATCTTCAAAAAAGGCCAAAGAGGTCCATTGCTGCTCACTGTAAGTGTTCTTACAATCGGGCTAAGCACACTTTGCTAAATTTGCCATTGTGATTGGATTAGTGGAAGAGTTTATATGCCGAGAATTTCCCACACCAGTCAGTTGAACTGAAGAAGCTGCTCGGATGAGTAGTGAAACGTCTTCATTGATTACTCAGCAAGTCCAGTTGTTTTGAGATTTACCTACACTAGATATACCATGACCTGGATGAAATAGTCACACTGTGCGAAGGTTGCTTAGGTCGCAACTCAGTCTGTGCAGACCTCTGTCTGTGGTATTTAACAAGCTTGTTCCAGAAAAGAGTGCATAACTAATGGATACTTCAGCTCAATATTATCTGTCTTGTAGGTCTCTGACCTTAAAGGACATGTCAACCCTAAAAATATTTTTTTGCCTAATAAAAGAAAACCTAATTCTAAGCAACTTTGCAATATACATTCATTACATATTTCTATGCTTTTTAAGTTATTTGTATGCGTATTGCTATTGAAAGCAGTGTCTGTCCCTTTCTATTCTCTGCCCTGGTGGCTTTGGCTTTGCAGACAATGTAACATAAACTAAAGATTGACAGAGCTGTCTTGCTGGAGGAGACCGACTTTTACAACATTGTTTAAAAAGTAACAACTAGGAGTTAAACAAATGCTGCTTTCAATAGCAATAGTGTTTTTATAAACACCTTTTAAAGCACTAACAATTTTTAATACATTCATATTGCAATGTTGCTTATAATTGTGTTTTCTTTTATTAATCATCATTTTTTGGGTTGACATGTTCTTTTATACTTTTTAGAATGAAGAAAGAACAGTGTTATTTTATTTCATATTTAGGTTCCATAATGGATTTCTTCCTGAACCCCCTGGGGCAAATTCACTAACCTCTGAAAATATGCCAGCGACGGCTTCGCTCGCATCACAACACTTCACCAGGCATAAATTCGCCAGGACAACGCTAATTCACTAAAATCTGAAGTTGCATCCAGGGCGCCGAACACTGGCGACGTAGCGCTAGCATTGGCTAATTTGCATACGGCGGGAAGTTGAAGTTGAATGGACGTATATGTTGCTGCCAATACCTTACATTACACAAGCCCAGGAAACCTTAATAAAATAAAGTTGTTATATTGTTCTACACATGAGCCCAGTGTATAGTTTATGTGCCATATGTTAAGAAATGTAGGGGGGAAGCTGGTTACCCCAGAAACAATTTACGATCCTTTGCAGCCTATCACCCTGAAAAATGAAAAGTCGCCAGCATTTTTTGGGACTTAGAAAAATTTCAGCTGTTTTTTCAGGAACTCCTATCTACTCTATTGCACTTTGCCTGGTCTGAGGTGGCGAAGGCAAGTCTGGCTCAACGTTCAGTAAAATCCGCATCTTAGTGAATTTGCGTAGTTACGTCCATTCGCCAGAGTGCAACTTTGCCAGGTGTAACGGAGAGAATTACCGTTAGAGTCCATCTCTTTCGCTAGCGAATTTTCGCTAACGTTAGTCACTTCGCCCTTTAGTAAATCTGCCCCCGTGTTTCTGACCTTGTATACTGTAGATTTCTTACATGGTTAATGTTAAGGGATACTGATTTCATTCACCATGTTCCTGTTTATATAAATTTCTTTATATAAATTTCTTAGATTTCATTTTTTCAGGTTTTGCTGGGACATAATGGCTGCACCTTAACTGTGCTTTTTCAAACAGGCAACGTCCTGCATTAATATGTCTGTAAATATTCTTATATAAGAAATACGTTCTTTTCATGCTGGCTGCTGGCTATATGTAGAAAGCAACACTGCCTTACTGTAATTATAGTTAAACGTTGTACCTAACAAGTACTTTAATATTTTTGCTCAACCATTGCCTTTATGCCCATATCCGACAGTGCTGTATCTATATTTATCTGTAATTCATTGTGGAACTAGTACAGTACTGTTTGTTTTATGTAGAGCATGTGTTGCCTCCATCTGGATAATCATTGAAGCCTTCCTGTGTATGCTATGCTCAGACAAGATGATATGACAATATACACCAATTGGAGTGTACTCAAATAGAACCAACTTGATTCGAGTTTTCGAGTTGGTAAAATGAGTGCGAGTTTAAGATATTCGATTTTTTGATGAAATAACCCCCCAATCGAATTTTGAGTATATTCGACTTTAATAGAGTTAAAAAAAAACTCACATGAATTCGAAATTCGACCTTTAAGTATTCAATAGGAATACACCACACCGCTGGCATTACTATAGAGCAAGGGTCCCAAACCTTTTTTTACCTGTGATCCACATTTAAATGTAAAAAAAAAAAGTTGAAGAGCAACACAAGCATGAAAAAAGGTCTCTCAGGGTGTCAAAGATCTGCTGAGATTGGCTCTTTGGTAGCCCCTATATAGACTAGCATCCCACAAGAGGTTCTGTTTAACAGTGCACCTGGTTTTTATACAACCAAAACTTGCCTCCAAGCCAGAAATTTAAAAATAAGCTCCTGTTTTGAGGCCACTGGGAGCAACATCCAAGGGGGGTTTGAGCAACATGTTGCTTGCAAGTCACTGGTTGGGGATCACTGTTATAGAGGAAGCAGACCTTGTGAGGAGGCCCAGACTACAGGGTCTGCTTCCTCTATAGTTCTATAGAAACCCTCCCTCCCCAGCCATACTTCTACATGAGAGCCAGTGAGTGTGCTGGGAACAGGGAATGGGAGAGCAGTAGGAAGGGGCAGGTTAGTTATTGTTGTACATGCCAGGCTCCTCCTAAGATTCTTTGCTTGGGGGCCTGGTGACGTGTAGTCTCTCCACTGATTGGCGTTCTCTAGCTTGCAGGGTCAGACTGGCGTGAGTAGGGTTGCCACCTGGCAATGTAGCTGCTGGTAAATTTGTAATACACCTAACAAAAGCCTGTGGCCGGCCCCCAGTCTGGTCAAAACTCACCTTTTTGCTGCTGGCTTCTGGCCAATCGTACGACGTGGCCCCGATCCCTTTGATAGCACGACCCGTCCCATCCAATGGCGTGTTGTGGCTCCGCCCCCTTTGTCATCACAACACACAGCTTGACGTCACAGCCCACCCTTTTGCTCCCGTCCCCTCCACCGGCCGGTGGAAATTTTATTAAAAGGTGGCAACCCTACATGTGAGAGACCCACCAGAGTTTCTAATCTGGGGCCTCCCACTGCTGGCTCCTCCACCCCACGCGTGCACCCTTCTTTTCCAGCGATTGGGCAGCAACGAAAAAGAAGGCAGGTGAAGGAGCGGGGGGGCGTTGGTGCAGGGCAGACAGGGATGAGTTCTGGTTCGGCAGGTTTTTTCCTGGTGTCCCGCCGGCCCAGTCCAACCCTACTAGCTTGTGCATCACAAGTTATGGAATTGACGGGTGCTTACATGAATCCAGTGCTGCCGAATGCAGGCATTGTTGTATTCATCAGGGAACGCAAGTCTCTGTTCCCTGTACACACACAGAGCTAACAGCAATTCATCGACATGCAGGGCAGGGCTGAGGGTGCAAAAACATGGCAGATTGCGCCTTTTTTTTTTTTACTCTCTAGAATTTTAAGGAACTAGCAACCCATATAATACCATTAATCTTATTCGTTTTTTTACGTTTAGACGTTAACTAAGGCACATTATACTGTTGACCAAAGTATTTGTCGTTTACTGATAAGGTTACCTTGTTAATATGTGCAGGTGTGAGAAACAATGTATTTATTATTTTTTACTTGCTTTAGCATTCATAACAGCTTCTCTTTCATTTGTATAAAACGGCCTATATGCATTAGCATGGTGCTACCTAGGATCTTAATTTACTTGGAAACTGTTAGAGCTAGAATACTTGCATAATTTCTGATTCTCTATTTGCATCTGAGTCCCCATGCTGGGGGTTTTAAAAACAGGATGAATGTGTTTTATTACACTTTTTAGGTTCAGAAGGTTTCACACAATGCATGTCCTGGTGTGTGATATTTACATTCATACAGCTTTTAAAGCAAAGTCCTTCTTTTACTGCAATTGTTAAAGCTTTTAGAAACAGAAATCACGTTGTGAAAGCAAAGCATGATCAAGTGGGCCAAGAGCAAAATGTGAATAATATAATAACATTGAAATAACCTTTAAGCTAATGATCTTTCAGAAACGGCACCTCCTTCATTTCATTCCAGCTAGACAAGAACTAAAACGTGTAAAAGGGGGAATCAGTCCCTTTAAAGAGGGTTGTTCACCTTATAAGGAATATCTCAAACAAATCAACAAGGACTAAATTATTATTCCAGTAAAGGTTTTAATATACTGACGAGAATAAAGCTTCAGATTACAATCATTTTTTTTTGGTATAGTAAAGCTGAGTATAACCTCCACACCTAAGAAAAACAACTGTATGCTTTAGTTTTGAAGATATGATCAATAAGAAATTGGGCAATGCATGTGAGGAAAGCACAATATTAGCATGTACTTGGGCAACCAACTAGATAGCTTCAGCTACCTGCTCTTTTCTCTTTTTTTATTTCCAGTTCAGCAACTCCGGAAAATAGCAGTTGAAAATGATGTGCAGGAGGGGGTCTCCACGGGCCGCCATACCCTCATAACACTGAGAAGATGTGGAAGATAAAGCAAACAATTGAGGGGCAGCAGGAAACATTCCACATTTTGAAGTGGTCACTCTTTGTCAAGCATTGGGTCATGCCATTGAATCCAACCCTTATTTCATCTAAAATAAATATAAAATAATTTATATAATTGAAAAAACTCTTAAAGGGGAACGTGAAAATGAAAATTTAAGATAAGCTTCCTCATACTGAAGTAAGAAGCTTTCTAAATATAATCAATTAAAAATTCTGCATAGCTTCTGAAATAACCAAGTTAATCTTCACTATCCCCCTCTCAGCATCTGTTTCTCCTCCTTCTGTCTTCATGCAGCAGTTGGGTGTCAGATGAATGTTCCAATATATCTTATAGGGGACAGCTTCCTTTCCAAGCAGATGTATTATGTCACGGTCTGCACCCTAATCCAGAACCGATGCTAAGCACCCTGGTCTCTGCTCTTTCTTCAGCCTTTAGCAGCTGCCTTTCATCTCGGGAGGAGCCCTCGGCTAATCGGATGCTGCCAGGTCTTAATAAGAGAGGTGCCAAGCAAAGGGTTCTGGACAGGCAAAGGGGCACGACTGTAAAGCAAAGTCTTTTGGGCAGAAGGTCAAAGTACAAGGCGTTCGGCAACAGAGTAGTCCGATCAGGGCGGGTCGAGGCAGGCAGAGTATAAACGTAGTCAGGCAGGCAAGGGTCAAAACCAGTGGATCAATCAGAGGGATTAAGCAGAAGTGGAGTCGGATATCAGGCACCACTAGACCACCAGGGTGAATAGGTTTCGTTACATATTAGAGCTCACTCAAATTCCAATACAAACAAAATGTAACAAAATAACTGCCTTTTGCACACATTCTGCATGTAGAGAGACAGGATTTCTGGTGATTTTAATAGAGTGAGCTGTAATACATCTTCTAGGCAAAAGGAGCCCCTTATAAGATATATTGGATCTAACTGTCAATGAATATCTGACACCCAACTCTTAAATGAAGACAGAGGGGAGAAGCTGAAGCAGAGAGAATCAGTGAAGGTAAACTTGATTATTCCAGAAACAATAGAGAATTTTTAATTGATTGTATTTAGAAAGTTTCTTATTTCAGCAACAGGAGTAACACAAAGGACCCGAGAGGTAAAACTGACTCTGTTGAGCATTGGAGTTGTAGTAATAACTATTATAATAAGTGGTTAGTGATTGAGATAAACTAAATACACAACGTTTCTCAGGATAAGGCAGAAACCTCTTATTCTGCTGATATAATGTAGTGAAGTCATTAACGACTATACAATAGGAAGCCCAACATCCTTCTAGATAAAACATAGCTTCACTCTATCCTTTCATACAACTGAAGGAGTCACACCTGGCCTTATTTGACAAATGGGAAAAGTAATTTGTGAATGCAACCAAACAAGACCATCCGCTTATCCACAGGTTAATTCTGTGTACAGGCCTGCCTCCTCATCATTGCATTGCAACATTCCATAGAATTAGTGAAGTTCTCATCAGTGCAAATGTCTAAAAGGCAAAAAAAAATTAAATTTTTTTTAGTTTCTTTTTTTATATGAATTTTTGCAATGAAATTGAAAATTAAATTGAAATTATTTTAAAGATGCAAAACCATAGAAGTGAGAAAAATGGCCATGTAGCACATTGAAGCTGTTTTTCTATAAATCCACTGTTTTTCCTTTATAATGCTCTGCACATATTTATACTGTATGGTGAGCACAGAGCACCAGTTGCCATGGGGAAACGTTACATTGCTGAACATTTTAAACCTTTATAATCCACAGAGAGTTCGTGTCGGTGCAACTCACATACTGTGCACTTAACATGATCACAAAGTGCTTTGCTACAACTATAATATCCAATATTTATGTGGGATTTTTATTTCTTCATATAATCATGGGCCAAACATTGTAATACCTTGCCTTTCTCTGTAAAACAATAGTCAAATACAGTAACTGGAAATACAATGGCCAATTACCCCTCACTCTGAACAGTACCACTGCCTGCCCAATAAATCCTTTCCTTCTTCTTTGTAATGTAGTGAGATACCTCTGTTGTCTATATCATCTGCAACCTGCCAGTGAAATCACCTTGATACAGGTATGGGACCTGTTATATAGAATGTTTAGGACCTGGGGTTTTCCAGATAAGGAGTCTTTCTGTAATTTGGATAATCATACCTTAAGTCTAAATAAATCCAATAGAAATGTTCTGCATTACAGAAGGATTAATTATATATTAGCTGGGATAAAGTACAACATACTGTTGTTCTCTCTGTAATTTTAGAGAAAACGGAAATCTTTTTTAAAAAAATTTGAATTATTTGGTTAAAACGGTATCCATGGAAATGTAATTCATAGCTTCCTGGATAACGGATCCCATACCTGCGCAACTGACAGATATACATATTTTATTGTTTCATTTTGTTTTGTACCTGTTTTAAGCATTATAATGCATATTGAAGTGTAGGTATGGAACCTGTTATCCAGAATGTTTGGGAAGTGGGGTTTAACAAATTAGGGGTCTTTCTGTAATTTGGATCTTCATAACTTCAAGTCTTTTAGAAAATCATTTAAACATAAATACCCATTAAAACCGAATAGGCTGGTTTTGCTTCCAATAAGGAATAATTATATCTCCTGTTGGATCATGTGCACCGTCCTGTTTTATTTTACAGAGAAAAGGGAAATCATTTTTTTTACATAGCATTATATGGATAAAATGGAGTGTATAGGAGATGGCCTTTCCGTAACTTGGAGTTTATGGATAACGGGTTTCCAGATAACGGATCCCATACCTGTATTTCTGTTAAATATGGCAAGAAGATGAACCTGAGAAGCATTGTTACTATGCGGGGAAAAGCTCATCTCACCAATCAAACTTATAAATTAATATTTGGCTGCTCCCATGTGATACATGCAGTCACAGAGCTGAATCACATCATATTTATTCAATTTAATTAGTGATAAACTACAATTAATCCTATTTTGGATGTTAGAAAAGATAACTAGAAAAAACATGATCTTGGGAAATATTATTCTTCACTTACTGTTCTCAATAAATTCTAAATAAGCACTAATTGTAAATTATTTTCTTTTTACTGTTGACTATGTAAATTTCAAATGTATTCTCTGTTGAACCCAGTGAGGTAGCAAGGTACACATAAGGGGACAGGAAAGCATCTTCTGCTACATCGAGTTTCCCAGCAGCACTAAGTAATAAATAGACTAAAGAGAGAATGCAGTCAGTAAATGGTTTTAGTAGAGGAATAAACCAGAGTGTCCACCCTTGGCCTTTTTTTTCCATCTAAAGCTGTTCCTTTGTTGAGACTGAGAAAGATATTCCATTCCGTGTTTTTATCCAATTAAACAGACTCTTTATCAAGGCTTAATATTCTGGTACCATTGATATTAATGCATGTGTTTACACCAGTTTAATTATACACTTAATAGTTTTTGTAATTGTGGACATGTCTTTATTTTAAGGATTTTTCCAAAGAAGTATCTAATATGACTTCCAGTGTTTTACATTACACTGCACATTTTACTCTTCTTGTCCGGCACCATTATAAGGCCAATTTGCAATACATATACTGGCTGTACAGCAGACCTACTGTACCTGAATATACCACCTTTCAACCTAACAGAAAGTAACAAAAGGAGCAACCTGTAGTGCTGAGGAACCTTTATCCAGGACAGCGAAAATGTGCTCCTTTTGAATGCAGGTCTCCTATAACCCACCCAAAATCTATAAAGAGTTTTAAAACACAAACTGGTCTCTTGGAAGCTGTTTAGTAAAGTCAAAACATCCAGTTACTGGCCACCAAAAACTGTGGTAGTATCTTGTTGGTTACACACAGTGGCATATTTATCAAGGGTCGAATTTCAAATTGAAAATACTTCGGAATTCGAATTCAAAAAGACCAACCGAAATTAAGTTGAAGTTTTTTTTTGGTCGAATAGGTCCGTTTTCGATCAAATAGGTCCGTATTCGGACGGTTTGAATTGTATGAATCGAAGGAATAGCACATTCGGTCCAACTCGATTCAGAGTTTTTCCCCAAAAAATTGCTCGAAATTCAAATTTTTTTCATTCGATAATTCACCTCAACCTTTGATAAATCTGCCCCTTAAAGAAATATACAGCATTTGCAGCTGCAGGACTGCTGTCACCTCTCCAAGCAATGCCTGAAAATTCACTACCATCTCATCCATAGAGGTCCTCCCAACTATGCCTGATATACAACATGACATGGCCAAATGGATTTCCAAATGTGTACAAATATCAGACAGGCACTTGTGCAACTGTCAACTGAGTATTGCTCTGTCCAATGGAGCAAGGACTCTTCTTGGCCTAGACTTTACTTCAATAAAAGCCATCTTTCCTTGCAGCTTGTCACTGCCAGAATATCTGAAGCTACTCCTACTCCTCTTGCAGAAATAATCACCTGAAATAAACTTTATAGACAAAAGATTCAAGCTCAAGGTACACATTTTGTCCGTAGAGCATATGAATGTAATACCAAGGATACCTTTGAATGACCCAGTCTGTCTAAGTAGTAAAGTTCCGGGAAGCCTGGATGAGAAGCTTTGCAATAAGTGGGAAAAACTCATATCTGGTATAGCCTGTGATATCATTGTGGGTTAACTCAGGGTATTTCTGTATAATATATAATATACACAGTATAGAGTAGCACATCTAATCCAGGTCATATTTAAAACCTATAATTGTGGTACTTTGCAGGGAGGCAAAAATGCAAATGGGGATGCCCTATTGCTAAAATGCCCAATACAATGTTAGCATAATAGTGAAGAAGTCATCTAAATGTTTACATGTGGTCAAATATACATTTTGCTCCTTATTAATATCTGTTATTACTGGGCTTCTCACTTTTTTGTGGCAGAACATTTAGATTTCAGCTCATTGTTTCATTGTTCAAATCATTTCTCATTTTAGGAGGGGCACTCGGGTCGTGGGAATATAGAAGCGCGTGTACAACAGAAGAAAAATCATTTTCAAACAGGAGTTCACAGGAGGAAATTTCCCAAATTCTGTTAAAAATTATGGGTCTTTGTGTACCTCCCTCCCACACATCACTTTGCAAAGGTGCCCCCCTTTGAGTTCTCTCAAAAGAACACAATCTTGAAAAGGAAAGATTTATATTTGATTGCTTGCACTTAAATGTAAAAAAAAGCCGTCAAGGGCTCTGTTTTCAATTCCATAAGAAAATCTAACTGAAATACCTAGAGTTGTATGCACAATGTCTTTTTCACTTTCTTTTTAGTGTTCTTTGGACTCTTTGTGTTTGCTTTTCACCTCATTTGCTTCTATAAGCAGTTCCCGGTTCCAGTACAGAGCTATAGTTCTACTGCACCTCTAATAAATATATTTTCACAGACAGTTACTGGATATTAATGGGCCTACAGCAAATTGTTTTTCAGGCCGGCAAAATGTCTAAAAAATTACATGTTTTACCAATATTTATTAGTAACAGGGCTTCTCTCATGATTTTTATGATCTTTTTATTTCTAAATTACACTGTTTACATTGCAAATAATTCAGTCTACCATATACTATTTCATTCCTGAACCAGCAAGTGTATTTTTATAGTTGTAATATTGGTGTGTAGGCAGCCCTCTCAGGTCATTTTGCCTGGTCATGTGCTTTCAGAAAGAGCCAACAGGGATGGGCGAATTTGACCCGTTTCGTTTCGCCAAAAATTCGCCGCCGGCGAAATGTCGCAGACGCCCATTAAAGTCTTTTTTTTTTTTTGACGCACGTCTCCATACAAGTCTATGGGCGTCATTTTTTTGGCGAAACGAGGCGAAAAAATTCGCCCATCCCTAAGAGCCAGCACTTTAGGATGGAACTGCTTTCTGGCAGGCTATTGTTTCTCCTACTCAATGTAACAGAATCTGTCGCAGTGGGACCTGAATTTTACTATTGAGTGCTGTTCTTAGATCTACCAGGCAGTTGTTATCTTGTGTCAGGGAGCTGCTATCTGGTTTCCGTCCCATTGTTCTGTTGTTTGGCTGCTGGGGGGAAAAAGGGAGGGGGTGATATAACTCCAACTTGCAGTACAGTAGTAAAGAGTGACTGAAGTTTATCAGAGCACAAGTCACATGACTCGGGCAGCTGTCTAGCCCCATGTCAGATTTCAAAACTAAATATAAAAAAATCTGTTTACTATTTTGAGAAACGAATTCCAGTGCAGAATTCCACTGGAGCAGCACTATTTAATGATCAAAATAAAGACAGTATCCCTTTAATTTCTAACTTCATACATCCTGCCCCGCCCCCCTGTAAGCCACAGGGTTTGCTTCCTCTGTAGTTACACCTCTGTTCACAGATTTACAGAAAGGTCATAATTCATAAAAGATTAGGGCCAAGCATACTGAAGCAGTATTAGGTAGGGATCATATATTGTCTATCTTTATAATACACAACAGCCATGAAGTATCCTGTAAAATATATTCTTATTAACCTTACTTAATTATGTCATATTTTAGAATTTGTCACATGACTAAAGCCGGTGTACTATATAGAGAATAATGAATTCTTCTATTGTAAAATATAAAGAAAAATAAATATAAATCTATATTCCGATTAGAAGAAAAGAGGTTCCGCCTAAATATTCAGAAGGGTTTTTTACAGTGAGAGCTGTGAAGATGTGGAATTCTCTCCCTTAATCAGTTGTACAGGCTGATACATTAGATAGCTTTAAGAAGAGGTTGGATGGCTTGTTAGCAAGTGAGGGAATACAGGGTTATGGAATATACAGTGGTGTGAAAAACTATTTGCCCCCTTCCTGATTTCTTATTCTTTTGCATGTTTGTCACACAAAATGTTTCTGATCATCAAACACATTTAACTATTAGTCAAAGATAACACAAGTAAACACAAAATGCAGTTTTTAAATGAGGGTTTTTATTATTTAGGGAGAAAAGAAATCCAAACCTGTGTGAAAAAGTAATTGCCCCCTGAACCTAATAACTGGTTGGGCCACCCTTAGCAGCAATAACTGCAATCAAGCGTTTGCGATAACTTGCAACGAGTCTTTTACAGCGCTCTGGAGGAATTTCGGCCCACTCATCTTTGCAGAATTGTTGTAATTCAGCTTTATTTGAGGGTTTTCTAGCATGAACCGCCTTTTTAAGGTCATGCCACAACATCTCAATAGGATTCAGGTCAGGACTTTGACTAGGCCACTCCAAAGTCTTCATTTTGTTTTTCTTCAGCCATTCAGAGGTGGATTTGCTGGTGTGTTTTGGGTCATTGTCCTGCTGCAGCACCCAAGATCGCTTCAGCTTGAGTTGACGAACAGATTTTGTCTCGTCGGTCCACAAGGTATTTTCCCAAAAGTCTTGGCAATCATTGAGATGTTTTTTAGCAAAATTGAGACGAGCCTTAATGTTCTTTTTACTTAAAAGTGGTTTTCGCCTTGCAGTCCGTTTTTGCCCAGTCTCTTTCTTATGGTGGAGTCGTAAACACTGACCTTAATTGAGGCAAGTGAGGCCTGCAGTTCTTTAGATGTTGTCCTGGGGTCTTTTGTGGCCTCTCGGATGAGTTGTCTCTGCGCTCTTGGGGTAATTTTGGTCAGCCGGCCACTACGGGGAAGGTTCACCACTGTTCCATGTTTTTGCCATTTGTGGATAATGGCTCTCACTGTGGTTTGCTGGAGTCCCAAAGCTTTAGAAATGGCTTTATAACCTTTGAAATTGAACTCAGGTGTGATAAACCACAGTTAAGTTATTTTTTAACAAGGGGGGCAATCACACAGGCCCATGTAGATTTGGAGTTTTTTTTCTCCCTTAATAACATAAACCTTCATTTAAAAACTGCATTTCGTGTTCAATTATGTTATCTTTGACTAATAGTTAACGGTTTTTGATGAGCAGAAACATTTAAGTGTGACAAACATGCAAAAGAATAAGAAATCAGGAAGGGGGCAAATAGTTTTTCACACCACTGTAGTTTATCCAGGGAATAGTCCCACTGCCATATTGGAATCAGGAAGCCTGAACTGTTAAAAGGTTGAACTTGATGGACTTGTTTTTCTCAACCTAACCTACTATATTAATATGTACAATATATTTTAAGAATACACCTTTCGAGTCGTGACACAAATTACATCACTAAACACTGATAGATAACGGATCACAAGTAATCGGTATTCACTTACTTTCACACAGTATTTGTTGTGACCCCCCTGAACAGCAATAATTGCAACTAAATATTGTGGTAACTGTTGATCAGTCCTGCATGTTGACTTGCATACATTTTAGCCCATTCCTCCAAACAGAACAGCTTCAAGCTCTTGGATGTGGGTGGGTTTTCTCTCATGAACCACTCACTTTAGTTCTTTTCACAACATTTTTTAATTGGATTAAGGTCAGGCTATTCCCGAACATTCACTTTATTCTATCAGCCAATGATCAACTCCAGGAAGATCAAAGAAGGTCTAAACTTATGTGTACAGAAGCCCTGCAAAGTCCCAGTGTTGAAGAAAAAAAGACATGTTGAAGAGGTTACAATTTGCCAAAGAACATATTGACTGGTCTAAAGAGAAATGGCCCAACATTTTGTGGACTGATGAAAGCAAGATTGTTCTTTTTGGGTCTAGGGGGTCGCAGGGAGTTTCTCAGACGACCCCCCAAACACAGAATTCAAGCCACAATACACTGTGAAGACAGGGAAACATGGTGGCGATAACATGATGATATGGGAATGTTTCTCATACTATGGTGTTGGGCATCTTTATCACATCACAGGGATCATGGATCAGTACAAGAAAATACTTGAAGAGGTCATGTTGCCTTATGCCCTTGAAATGGGTTTCAACAAGACAACGTACTCAAAAAAAAAGTAAATGAGCAACATCTTGTTTCCAGACCAGCAAGATTGATGTTATAGAGTGGCCAGCCCAATCCCCGGACCTTAATCCAATAGAAAACTTGGGACATCAAGTATGCTGTTTCTGAGGCAAACTCAAGAAATACAGAAGAATTGTGGAATGTAACCGGAGCCAGAAGTTGGTCGACTCCATACAACACAGATGTGCAGCAGTTCTCAGAAACACTGCTTATACAACTAAATATTAGTTCACTGATTCAAAGGACAGCAAAATCTTGAAACTTTTCAAAGGAAAGCAAAATCTTGAAACATTTTTCAGTTTATACAGAGAATGTTTGAGTTTGTAAAGAAGAATGCAGACACTGTTATTTTTTTGGAACAGCCTAATATTCCCCTTTCTTCACTTTCTGTAAAGGAATAACACAAATTTGATACATTTTTCTTCATGTTTTGATTTGGAATATAATGTGCAGTGTTCCCAATACATTTGCATGTATGGAAATAAAAACTATTATAGGGATTTTGAGCTTTGTTCACTTTTTTTAAACACACTGCTATTATTCTGAACTGTATACGCAGAAGATGTACATGTCTACAAATGAGTATAATGAACAGCAGCTGATAATTAGGGATGGGCGAATTTTTTCGCCTTGTTTCGCCAGAAAAATGACGCCTGTAGACTTGTATGGCTTCATGCGTCAAAAAAGAAAATATTTTGACGGGCAACAAATTTTTTTTGACGCCCATAGACTTTAATGGGCATCGGCGACACGAAATGGGTCAAATTTGCCCATCTCTACTGATAATCAGCATTCCTATTTACCATGCTTAGAAATGATCTGCTACTACTAGCTCCTAGTTTTCCCTCTCCCCTTTAAAGATCATTCCACAATCGTGCCATTAATTATTGACATTTTATCATGGAAAAAGCAGTTCAAGAGGCATTTTCATGAATGTACTGGCACTGCTGTAAGAATTGACTTCTAATGAGCCTAATATCCAGTCATTAATGTGCCTGATATGTTTTTGCTCAACATTGCTGAACCTGAGTATTTCACAGCCCTATAAATCATTTTCTCACACAATTCCCTTAATGAATCTGCAGATTTCATGAGGGCTTATTTATTATTACGGAGGCAATTTGCGCCAGTGCAGTTCCCCACAGCACCCATTCAGCTTTGATCACTCAACTGCAGGCAGAATACTGAAATGGAGTGTTTATAAAAACTGCAAAGAATACACAAACCAACAAACAAAATAAAACATAATACATATGCTTGTGAAATGTTCAAATCTTGAAAGAATTTAACTGCTTTCTGGGGTACCAGCAAAGAATTCCAGTTCATTAATTCCTTTTACTGAAGAAACCAATCTATATTTTTTTCCCAACTCTCCGCTTCAGAAAATAGAATTCCCCTTTAGGGGGTCTCACTAGATCTCTTAAAAGCAACAGAAGAGCATCATCAAAGTTCTTTATCTGTCGGCATGCTGCATCTTTCTTAGCACTGCATAAAGCCGCATGCTCTTATCTGCACATCAAACAGCCTAATCAGAATTCCAAGCAATTATAGAAGGCACTGTGGCTATGGCATAAATACTTTTGTAAAGAAAAAAAAAAACAATAAAACAATGATTCTAAAATAATAAATAATATAAATGTTAAGGCCTAAAACCTTTGGAGATGGATTGAGTGATTCTAGTAGCAAGACTATACAACAGATAAATCATTTATACAGTTTATTAACAACAATAGAAAGATACAGGGGTTTTCTCCAGCAATAAAAGGTAAGCCCACTAGAGGGCACTAATATTCTGTGTATAAATAACCCAGCTGTAACAAATGTACTGCTTACCTATGATTAAGGGATAACTCCCGAAACGCGTTAGGTGTTACCAGCAGGTACTCCAATAAACCCCATCTTCAGAAGTGCCGTCTGCTTCCTTGTAATTTTGCTGTATCCACAGTGGGGACACTGTGAGACTGTGCACCTGAACGGAAGGGAAAAACGGAGAGCTTGTGCGGTCCCCACTCTGCTTTCTCATTCATCAATAAAAGGTAATGGCAACTTTTCATTTTAGAGACTGCAATTTTACCAGACATAACTACACTAAATTACATGGTTGACATTGCAAATAATTCAGTCTACCATTTTAAATGTTATTCTTGAACCAACACATTTATTTTTTTTCAGCTGTAATATTGGTGTGTAGGCAGCCATCTCAGGTCATTTTGCCTGATCCTGTGCTTTCAGAAAGTGCCAACACGTTACAATAAAACCACTTTCAGATAAGCAATTGTTTCTTCTACTCAATGTAATAGAAGGAGTTGTGGTCCGGCTTGGGTATTTTACTATTCAGTGTTATTCTCATATCTACCACTATGTGGGACATGGGAGCATATTTAGCAATGCAGGTATGAGGTAGCTGTTTTCTGGTTACCTCTCCATTGTTCTGTTGCTAGGCTGCTGGGGGAGAAAGGGAGGGGTGATGTCACTATAACTTGCAGCGCAGCAGTAAAGAGGGATTGAAGTTTATCAGAGCACAAGTCACATGACTGGGGCTACCCTGGGAAACTGACAATATGTTTAGCCCCTTGTCAGATTTCAAAATTAAATATAAAAAATCATGTTCTCTTGAAAAATGGATTTCAGTGTAAAATTCTGCTGGAGCAACGCTATTAACTAATGTGTTTTGAAGAAAAAAAACCCATGTTTTCCAATGACAGTATCCCTTGTTTAGCCCCATTAGAAATTTCAAAGATAAGTATAAAAAAATCTATTTGCTCTTTTGAAAAACAGATTTCAAAGAGGGATTCTGCTGGAAAAGCGATATAATGGATACATTATGTAAAAAAAAAAAATCTTTTTAAAAACACATTCAATCAGATAATATTAATTTAAGCTCTCTTTAGGAGGACAGCTAACAATTTCAGTGGTTGTTTTCTTCCATTGGTATAACATTTATATTAACATAGCACTGAGGAAGTTAAATGCCCATTGACATATCTATCTCTAATTTCAGAGCCCAGAGCAGTAGGGAAAGCTCCAAACATGCCGATATATTATCCAAGGTAGTAGGCAAGTAACGCTAAGCAAATGTTGAAATAAATGGATGAGGTTCAGGAACAGGTCATTGTGTCTGATCCTGCTAAATCAGAAAGAGTTAGACCTTCACAATGAAACTGCTTTCAGATAAGCTATTGTTTCACCTTCTCAATATAACTGGAGGAGTCACAGTGGGATTTGGATTTTTACTATTGAGTGCTAGTCTCATATCTACCAGGGAGCTGTTATCTTGTGTCGGGAAGCTGTTATCTGGTTACCGTCCTGTTGCTGTGCTGTTCAGAATTCCTCTTTCGGCAGCCGTTCCAACCAATTGATTTTACTGAAGCGCATTTACTTTCCCAGGCCAAATACAGTGTGACAAGTTTAAAACTCCATTATGGAAAACTAGAAGAAAAGAAATGTCTCCTAGCAGCTGCATTATTGCCGAAGAAAAGGAACACTTTTTTTCTTAATAATAGAATATCACTATGAAACAAGTGGCTCTTTAAACATTTATCACCTTAAAAGGTGCACAGATACAGTAAATAAAATGTACCTCTGGGATGTTCCCCAGAAAGTTCCGACCATAAATATGTGGGTCAGTAAACAGCTTGAGTGGGGTTCTTGAGTGGGGTGATATCAATCCAATTGCAGTGCAGCAGTAAAGAGTGATTGAACTTTATAACATGATTGAGGGCACCTGGGAAACCAACATGTCTAGCTCCATGTCAGATTTTAAAATTAAATATAAAAAATCTGGTTGCTCTTTTGAACAATGGATTTCAGTGTAGAATTCTGCTCGAGCAGCACAATTAACTGATGAATTTTGAGAGAAAAAAAAAAATGTTTTCCAGTGACAGAATCCCTTTAATAAGAAGGATAGCTGTGCAGTCTCACATGGCAAATCAGAATGCAGTAAAATGCTAAAACATCAATAGAAAATATTTAATGATGCAAGGCCATGGGACAAAAATAATTTGATCACATTATAATAATTATTTTCTCATCCAGAAATAATTATTTATTCTGTAAAGCTCACCATGGATGTAGAACTAAGTAAGGAAGAGTCTGGCGACTTGCAGATGCTCCTGGTGGCTCCATTTCTAACCTCTCTTTTAATCATCTCTGAATTTGATACATGAGAACTAAGAGGCTGACAGATTCCGATGCATTACCAGAGCGTTGGATTGAAACTGAGGAGATAATGTGCAGATCCGGCACCCACAGTACCTGTCACATTCTATCTGCTTCTCTAGAAGGTGTATTGAATGATTGCTTACAGTTTATTTTAGGGAAATGGAAACTTCTCGGATTCTGAAAGTTGCTGTGCTGTTCAGAATTCCTCTTTCGGCAGCCGTTCCAACCAATTGATTTTACTGAAGCGCATTTACTTTCCCAGGCCAAATACAGTGTGACAAGTTTAAAACTCCATTATGGAAAACTAGAAGAAAAGAAATATCTCCTAGCACCTACATTATTGCCGAAGAAAAGGAACACTTTTTTTCTTAATAAAAGAATATCACTATGAAACAAGTGGCTCTTTAAACATTTATCACCTTAAAAGGTGCACAGATACAGTAAATAAAATGTGCCTCTGGGATGTGCCCCAGAAAGTTCCGACCATAAATATGTGGGTCAGTAAACGGCTGGGCTCCTACTCAATAAGTGGTTTGCAGTTAATGTACAGTAATAAGACCTCAGACTGAGCCGGGTACAATTGAGACTTTGGTGTTGGTGTACACAAAACTATTGTTGGTGTACACAAAAACTATATCTTATTTTTATAAGCTAATCGGAAAATCTGATCCTATTTAAAATGGAATTTCAGTTTAAAAGGAATGAAGTCATAGACAAATGATTGTATACAATATTTCTTTTCAATATATTATGGTTTTTGCATGAACTAGAATATTCAAATCCCAAGACCATTTGTGTATAAGGCAAGCATTCAGCAGTTTTGTATATCAGAGACAGACACCAGCAGTACATGGCTATATATAATGAATGGATGAAGAGGATTAATTTCTTATAGCGACCCGGTATTGTCACTTTTAAAGGGGTGGTTCACCTTTACATTAACTTATAGCATGTTATAGAATGACCATATTCTAAGCAACGTTTCAATTGGTCTCTTCATTATTTTTTTTTTTAATCATTTGCCTTTATTTTCTGATTCTTCTCAACTCAAATGAGGGTCACTGACCCCATCTAAAAGCAATTTCTCTGTAAAGCGATAAATGAGGAGGCACATATCAATGGTCGAATTTCGAATTCATGTGAGTTTTTTTAAACTCCAATAAATTCGACTATACAAAATTTATACAAACATCACCAAATTGATCCGTGGACCTCTACCATTGACTTAGACAGAAATTCAGCAGGTTTTAGGTGGCAAATAGTCAAATTCGAGTTCTTAAAGGGCCAGAGTTTGATCTTGAAATTTGAATTCAAATTAAAACCCGAATTAAGTTTGTATAATCTTCACTTCGGCCCTTAATAAATCTGTTATTGCCACTTTTGACTATTCATCTTTCTATTGAGGCCTCTCCTATTCATATTCCAGTCTCTTATTCAAATAAATGCATGGTTGCTGGGGTAAGTTGGACCCTAGCTGAAATAACAAACAGAGTTGCTGAATAGAAAGCTAAATAACTAAATAAACCACAAATAATAAACAAACAATGGAAACTAACTGCACATTTTCTCAGAATATCACTCTCTACAACATCATACTAAGGCTATTTTAAAGCTGAACTACTCAGTTTGGCATGAAAATTATAGAAAATTATTGGAGGACAGAAGAGATACGAGATGTTCTGTAGCAAGACTTAGAGAAGTAATGTGTGACTTTCCTAGTTTATTACTGTATATAGCTTTGCAATTGGGTTTTTTTCAGTTAGTTTATGTTGGAAAAAAAACTCCAAAGAGTATGTATGTATATAATTATTCAGTTGTTAAGTAATGCTGCCTTTGCAGAAATTACAGCTTTTAGTAAAGTTGGGGTAGGACTGTACCAGCTTCATACACTGCCTGGGAGTGATTTGAGCCCATTCCTCCAGGCAGATTTTCTAGGTTGTTCAAGATGATGCTTGGGTATCTTTTCAAACTTAGCCAGCAACTGAATTGAAATCCAGAAGTTGACTGGGCCATTGAAGGACATTTACCTTTTTGTTTTTGAGCCAATGCATTTTTACTTTGGCCTTGAGTTTAGAATCATTGTCCTGCTGAAAGTTTGTGACCTTGGGCTTTCGTTTCTTTTAACAATGTAGTGGAATTGAATAATCACACAAAAGAACAGACAGTATAAGTCTGTATTTTTCTTATGATTTTTGAAATCTTCCTATTGCCCTTGTCACCAGTACAAATCCTCAGATATCGTTGGTCTTTAACACAAACCTATGGACATAACCATTAAAGGCAATGTCAGACTTGCTGCTACCAGCAGTCTTTTGGAATTTTGGTTAAATACACATCCCCCATGTTCCCAACTTTGCAAACGTAACTAATAAAACCTCATAGGGCCTTGGCACTACAAGATAAAGAAACCAAAGCTTCATCATGTTATTGAGTCCCGTTTCGGGACTCAATCCCTTAATCATAGGCCTATGATTAAGGGATTGAGTCCCGAAACACATAGGGCTTGAGATCCCTGTGGGGTCTTTAATAAACCTGCCTTATCTTTGAATGGAGTGCCGTCATTCTTTTGGTTTTGTGATTGAAGAAAAATTAATCAAATTTCTGTTATTCATTTACAGAAAGTGAAAAAAGGGGATATTAGGCTATTCCAAAAAATAGAAGTGTCTGCATTCTTCTTTACAAACATTCACTGTATAAACTGAAAAAGATTTTGTTCTCCTTTGAATCATTAAACCAATATTTAGTTATATAAGCAGTGTTTCTGAGAACTGCTGCACATCTGCGTTGCATGGAGTTGAACAACTTTTGGCACCTGTTACATTCCACATTCCACCTGTTACATTCCACAAATTAAGGCCCGGGGATTGGGCTGGCCACTCAATCTTGTTGGTCTGGAAATAAGATGTTGTTCGTTTACTGGTGTGTTGGGGGTTGTTGTCTTGTTGAAACACCCATTTCAAGGGCATTATTTCTTTGGCATAAGGCAACATGACCTTTTTAAGTATTTTGATGTGTTGAAACAGATCCATGATCCCTGGTATGTGATAAATAGGCCCAACACCATAGTATGAGAAACATCCCCATTTCATGATGCTTGTGCCACATGTTTCACTGTCTTCAGAGTGCACTGTAGTTTGAATTTAGTGTTCGGGGGTCGTCTGACAAACTGTCTGCGGCCCCTAGACCCAAAAAGAACAATCTTGCTTTCATCAGTTCATGTTGTGCCATTTCTCTTTAGGCCAGTCAATGTGTTCTGTGGCAAACTGTAATCTCTTCAGCACATCTTTTTTTTCTTTTTCAACAATGGGACTTTGCTGGGCTTATTTCTGATAGCTTCACATAGGCATCTTCTAATTGTTACAGTACTCACACGTAACTTTAGACCTTCTTTAATCTACCTGGAGCTGATCATTGGCTGAGTCTTTGCCATTTTGGCTACTCTTCTATCCATTCCAATAGTAGTTTTCCCATTTTCTTCCACATCTTTTAGGTTTTGGTTGCCATTTTAAGGCATTTGTGATCATTTTAGCTGAGCAGCCTATCATTTTCTGCACGCCTTTATATGTCTTCTGACCAATGTCTGGAATGACCCATTTTACTCAGAATAAAAAAAAAAAAAAAGAGCACTATAACCAGCATGCACAACATTTGCTGCCTTCCTTCCTTAAATAAGGGCCGTAATTGACACCTGTTTTTTCACAGAATGAATGACCTCACTAATTGAACTCCACACTGCTATTATTAGGAACAAGCTATTGCTATTCTGAACACTGCTATTATTTTGAACAAGCCTCAATTAATGATCCAATTACACAGAATCAGCAGAAAACATGTCTTGACTATTGGGTCTGTTTTTTCCCTATTACTCTACTACACCTACTAGTAAATTATTTGCCATGTAGAAATATAATTTCTACAAAAAAAAACCCAGTGATTTATCAGTATAGTGATGTTGGACTGCTATTATTCTGAACACAAACATATATACAGTATAGGGTTGATATTAATTATTGATATGTCAGTAAAATATAGCCAGAGGATATACTTTGTTTCCTAATGAGTGCTGATTCTGCTAGAAGAACCAGTTAATTTAATGCTCAGAATCCAATGCCTTTCTGGTCTCTTGTGGCCATGTAAGCATTATAAATAGAAATAATGTTTCCATTGGCTCTACCAAGAAATTATAGAATAATTTCTAAGACAAGGCTATGCCTTTATTTTACTCACCAAGAAAAACTGTATACATTTATAATTGTTTTTAAAATAGTGGATTGACCACTATGATGTCCCTATAATAGAGCACAAGCCACATTATAATTAAAAAAATCATTAACTATATGCAATATTTAAGTCTTAATATATACACCACCATGGCATGAACATACCTTTACAGACATATGCATAGAACAGCATTATGATATTCTATTTTATTTTCAGTGTACTAGCCTTAGATCACACTCCACACGAGAGCTTCACTTACTGCTAGCAGATGGCCTCACAAAAACACCTGTATTTCTTCTCTTGGTCAATAGTCTGCTCTTCTATTGAAGTTGGAATCCAGTCTTGTGGAAATGCCTGGCTCACTGCTGAACTGGATTTCACAAATGCACAAAACAAAATACCAGGGAGACATGGAAAAAGAAAACTGCACAGATCTGATCAACTAACTGTCCCACTGTTCAGCAAACCTGAAAGGTTTCATGTTCATTTGGTCCTTCATAAGTCTAAAAATAGGACAGTTCAGAAGTGACAAAGATCTCTGTGGGTTTTATATAGAAGACCTCGCTGGCTAGCATTCCACTTGGTACTTGGTATAAAAGAGGAGAATAATGTACCATTTTGTGCAAAATATATGGATATGAGAAGTTTCACGAATGTATACAGTACAAGACCAAAGGCCAGTTATGGAACAGTAAAATGCAACAATTGCAGGGATACACCCTTTTCATCTTATATGGATCTGTTAACCTTAAAAAATTACTGTAAAATTGCTAAGGGTGCTCTTCTAAGCAATTTTAATGTTTTTATAATTTCAAACCTAGTGTTGTTTTTAAAAATGTGACTTAAAGAGATACTGACACCAGAAAATAACCTTTTTTTATCTATCATAATCTTGTCTTTGGATGCTTATTATAATTTTGGCTGATGCTTTTACATTACCTTTCTTACCCCGATGTTCCTCTATCAGGGGTCTGCCATATTTGTGCAGCAGAAACTCTGACAGGTTAAGAAGGGACAGTCAGCTTGGCAAAACAATCTGGTTTAGGAACTTCAAGTAACTATTACTTACAAAAGCAGAACCATCAGTAAAAAACAATCAACATGACCTATAGGTAACTCTTAATATAGATTAATATTTTGAAAAGAAAATTTTTAGTGTCAGTATCACTTTAAAAACACCATGGGGCAGATTTACTAAGGGTCGAATATCGAGGGTTAATTAACCCTCGATATTCGACTAGGAACTAAAATCGTTCGACTTCGAATATCGAAGTCGAACGATTTAGCGCTAATCCTACGATCGAACGATTGAAGGATTATTCGTTTGATCGAACGAATCAAAAAAACGCAGGCAAGCCTATGGGGACCTTCCCCATAGGCTAACATTGACTTCGGTAGCTTTTAGCTGCCGAAGTAGGGGGTCGAAGTTTTTCTTAAAGAGACAGTACTTCGATTATCGAATGGTCGAATAGTCGAACGATTTTTAGTTCGAATCGTTCGATTCGAAGTCGAAGTAGTAGTCGAAGGTCGAAGTAGCCCATTCGATGGTCGAAGTAGCCAAAAAACACTTCGAAATTCGAAGTTTTTTTAATTCGAATCCTTCACTCGAGCTTTGTAAATGTGCCCCCGTGTGTGGCATTAGCCTTAAATGGTTTCACAAAGGCTAATATAATGAAATCTTATAACACCGCTACATGCTGGTCAGTTCCTCTGCCTGTACAGTTAAGGAGAATATCTTCAATAGGAAAACCTAGAACTCTTCTGATGATGTCACATGAGGTCATACTTTAAATGGGGGGTTACGGCACTTAAAATACCCTAGTAAAAAATAGCACTGGCCTTTATCAAACATACCCAAGTGTATACATTCCAACAATAGAAGTTCTTTCAGATATTCTTGCCCTCCTTTGAAATTCAGCAGACAATTATTACAGCAGTTACTGGGTGCCTTGTGACATTTACCCCCAGGTATTTTCACAGTTTTTGCCTGCAGTATGTTAATGCAATATTTACACAAAGAATTTCCACTTGGTACAAGGAATGAGAAACAGAAAGCTTCTGAAAATAATAAAATGAACAATAATTCAACAGAATCTTTTTATTTTTTAAAGATGAAAAAAATTGCAGTGCCAGACATGTAAGGCCAACTGGTAGTATAGTCTCCTGCCATACCGAATATCTTTGTGCGATATTATTAGTTGCATCTATGGCCACCTTTAGTCCATGTCTCAAATGAGTCAACGCATTTTCCATTGCCCTTGTGAAACTGTATTCTGAATATAGATAATGTCTTAATATTAATTTATTATGATACCATTTTAGAATTTTAATTTTGTCTGTATTCGTATTATTGTCCTTCTGGAGCCTGTTATTACACGTCCCTTGGTTACTTACCCCACTGACTTACAGCTTTTAAAAGAAATATTCATGCTCGTCATATAATATCCATGCTTTGTATCTGATTACTTTTTGATTAGCCTTGCTCACTGTGTTTAAATTAATCACTTTGCCAGCCTAGGCAGACAGAGCTTTGGCCTTTCTTTTCTAAAATAGGAACCAAACAACCGCTCCGAGCTGCCCCTCTGCCTGGTTGTCCTTTAGTGCAGCTCCTCATATGTATATATTCCTAGGTGCTCTACCTCCAGCGTCCCCACTTTATCAACACACCTCTTGAGCATAAAATAGGCGGCACTCCGGCTAAGAATATATCAATTTATTGCAGCAGATTGCTGACTGAGCACGCCTAACGCGTTTTGGGAACAACTCCTTTACAAGCCTATGATTAAGGGAGTTGTTCGCGAAACATGTTCAGCTTGCTCAGTCAGCAGTCTGCTGCAATAAATTGATATATTAATAACCGGAGTGCTGCCTATTTTATGCTCAAGAGGTTCTTTTCCAAAAGCCCTAAAATTCCATTCCACCGTATAATTCACCTGTGCGATTTCCAAGAGAAAGACCAGGAAGCAAAAGGCTGCTTAAGTTCATGCACATTTTATTGAGTAGTAATATAAAATGCTTTTTTTTTTTTTCCATGTTACAAGTGCATGCTTCGATTGCCAACATTTCAGAAGTCAAAGTACAAAGGCAAGGCTTTAGGCTGTAGTGAATTACTTGGGCACTTAAAACAATTTGATAGAAAAAAAATAAATAAATGGACTGATTTTTTTTCCAATAAATTCTTGATGTCAGGAGTCTTTATAATTCATAACTCATATTATAAAGGGAAAAATGTGAAAAAATGACACATTTGTGGCACATGACAAAACAAATAGAATGCCCAAACCATTATGACACTAACAGTTACCATGCACTTAAGAGTTTCACATGTAACCACAAAGTTCTTTTAAATTTCACAAGGTTTGCTAAACATGCTAACCATATATATGTGCACGACAAGCGTTCTGTTTAAAAAACATTAAGAATATTCTTCTCCCCTCTAGGTTTTTTTTTTCTTTTTCAAAGCTTTTTCTATATGTTGATTACAAAATTCCAAAGGCATTAAGCATTTTTAGAGAATATAAAGTATGCCAGTATACATACATTTCCAGTAGGAGTCCAACCACTAAGCGCATTACAGTCCCATACAGGCCTATACAGCCATTTTGTCTTAAAAAACATGCATAGGCAGATTTTTACAGAATATAGATGCTTTTTTGTTTCCACTGCACTTAATATGGTGTCTTGTACACTATACTTAAAAATGCACCACTCATAAATATTAAAAGTCAGCAAGCCACAACCAATACTTTATTTACCAAAAAAAAACAAAACAGATAAAACAGAAAAAATGGTTATCGTTATTCCAGTTCTTGCTTTTAAAGAAAAAAAATATTTACGGTCAAATAAGTAAGCTGTGTGTTATATAATAAGAAGGGCATTCAAGCACACTAAAGTAACCTGAGGTTAGCATGATCTGTACAAAATTAAACTTTATGCTCTTTTTTTTTGGCATCTTTAACAAATAATTCAACATTCTTCCTTCTTTTCCCATACAGTGCCAAACTGATACACTGAAGTTCCAACTCCAGCACCAATGGCATTAAGACTGCCCACGTGAATATTTTTTTGAATCCTCCTGGAATTAGAGGCTTGCAAGAAACTGCTCACCAATGTCTTGCATGCATCTTCAGGAGTAAAAAAACACAGCCAATGCCTGACAAGAGTAACAAAACATTATCAATAAATAGTCCTTATTTTAGTTTGTACATTATGTTTTAAAAATGTTTGTACGCCAACGTCTTTTAGTTGAATGCTGTAACTGTAAACATACAATAGTAAGAATTTCAACAAAGACATACTGTATGTTTAGGAACTAAAAGAAGGCCTTTCAATAAAGTAACTAGAAATTCCAAATGTATTTGGAAGATATTTTATCCTCCTACCTTTGTAATATATATGAGCAATATTTTTTTTTTCTTTTCTACAAGCAATTATAGGCATATTCAGATGAGGCAAGGGCCTCACTAAAATAGATCTGACTTTTTGTTTTAAGATGAAGTTGTAAACTTAATTTTTCAACACCCACCCGCAAAAGTAAGTAGCATTTACCCAAACCAAGAAACCCAGTTGCTGTTGTGCAGCAATCCCACCATGCCTTGCAGCTACAAAAATATTTAATGAACAGGAAATGGTCACTGAATATTGCTGCCGTTGCTGTCAGTACCATTGGTCTCTGAAGAAATAGCCTTGTTGATTGAGTTAAGGTTGGCATCTGAAGGCATAGCATCTCGACGGGGTGGCATCCTTTCATTAATACGATCTAAGCCTTTGGCCTCCTCGAAGCTAGTGATCTTATGTTGTGGTGAAAATCCTTTGATTGCTAAATGGAACATGTCAAGAATGAAAAAGAAAGATGTTAATGAATAACCAATGAATTCAGGAAGTTTTCCCACAGCAAGGCAATAAATAAATGATGTGAAATGTGACGGGAAAAACACATTTGCAAATCAACGAAATCACTTGGAAATGCTCACAAACTAAATGTAAACAGAAAAAAAGTGAATTAAATAATTATCCATCTGAGTTCAACTCACATGTTTCATTTGTTGCAAATACATAAATCTATGACATGTGGGGTCCGTTTGGGATTTATTGTTACATAACGTAACCTATCAATATTTATTCGTGTGCAATAATGGCAACACTATGTTCCATTAAATGTAGAATAACAGTAATAGATTAGTAGCTGGCAGTTTTCACGTGTGTATGGCCGGAATAAAATGACAGGTATAGCTCTTGTAATAAACATATTAAATAGCATACTGCAATCTTATGCAATCTTAAACAGATCTCAATTTACATACTATTGTTTTGACATCAGTCCAGCAAATTGTATGATTTATTCAGCCAACTTTTTAAATGTTAATTATGATAGGATTCATTTTAAAGGGTTTTATTTTGCAAACAAAAAAAATTATTTAAATCGCTGTCATGCTAAATTCACCATTTCTCAAAGACTGATCTGCAGTGTCTAAACTATTCAAATAAAATTTCAAATAAATGTATAGCTAAACAAGTTCCAGTCTACAAAAACTAAATGTAATAACATAATTTGAGAATATAAAATAAGGCTTTAATAAAATGATAAATAAAAAAAAAAAATCAAAGGAACGGCATACAATTTTGACCATATAAGTATGTCTGAGATAATGAATGCGTGAACAAATGAATCCAAAAACATTATGCTTCATTTATTTATTGAGGAAAATGAAGGGACATAACTGTATCTGTCAAAAGTATGGTAACCTTTACGATTCTGAGTTCATGTAAAGGGAAATTGTAGTCCGGTGTTTTAATCAATGGGATGATAAGTTGTGAGTGTGTAAGGCCCATCCTTATTTAAAAAAACGAAATGTGGGTTCTTACTGTCCAAGGACCTCCAAAAACAATTATTGATACTGACAAGGCTGTAAAAAGTTACAAAACAATTTTTAAGTGTTTCATTTGCACCATTCCATTATCAGTGCAATTGTTACTCAGAAGTGGTCAACCAACAAAGAACACACCATAAACAAAGGGTGTAAGACTCTGGGAGACGACAAAGATCCCCAGGCTAACATCTAAGGGATTAAAGGCCTCTCTTGCATTGATGAATGTCAGAGGTCATGTCTCCACCATCAGGAGAAACCTGAACAATAATGGAGTTACAAGGAGAAAGCCACTACTATTAAAAAATAACATTGCTACCTGCCTTCAAAAGGATTCAAAAGGATACTGGAAGAATGCTCCGTGGACGAATGGGCAAAATGGAACTTTCTGGCTTGAAAGAAAAGCATTCCAGCATAAGAACCTTATCCTATCTGTGTAACATGGTGGTGGCAGTATCAAGGTTTGGTAATGCTTTGTTGCCTCTTGATTAGGATGGCTTGCCATCCTTGATGGAACTATGAATTCTGAATTGTACCATCAAATTCTGCAGGAAAATGGTACAGACAAATTCTGTCTAAAATGTTGTGGAAGGACCTGAAGTGCAAGTTTATTTGAAAAAGGCCACCAACATTCCTAAGTTGAAGGTGCTCTTTTAAAGATAAAATTCCTCCAAGTGACGAAAACACTTACCCCATATGAGATAAAAGGCACTAAGTTTTCCCAGTAGCAGTAACTCATAGCAATCAATAAAAGGTTTGCTTTTAAACAGGTGACCAGTAAATTCAACCTGCAAATAGGTTGCTATGGATACTGCACCCGGGTAAATTTAGTGCATTTTATAACATAACCCCTTTAGTTGCAGTTCTTGCTGCCCAAGGGGAGCCTCAATAAATAAATGAACAAGTATAATGTTTTTGACAAATAATGTTTGACTATAATGTTTTTGATTTAACGGAGTTTTTTGGTTTTCTAGTCTCAGAGCTTGTGTGGAAATAGATGGTGTTTTCAGACTATGCAAACTTTTCAGTACTACTGCATAAATCGAACATCTATGGATGTTTTGCAAGTTGGAAAAAAAAATCTGGAGTGTATAATGAAATTTGATTTGTTCCTTTACAAATGAACAAAACCATCTATTGCAACTGCAAGAGCGATTCATAAATGGCAGGGGAACTTTTTGAGATTCATAAAGGAAACAAAACAGCCCTTATCCAATAAATTGAAAACTCATCCAGGATTTTTACAGATCAAACATAGTTAAAAGAAATGTGTTGAATAGATATATAGATGCTATTAAACCACTTCCTGCTAAGTTTGCACTTCATAAGTATGTATTATAAATTTAACACAACGAGAGCTTTTGTTAGACAGAAAACTATTTTTGTAAATGACTAAAAGCAACATTAAAATAGAGGCCTTGCTTCTTAGTTTTCTCTTTTGATCTGCATTTTGAGCATAAGCAACCAAGATTTATTGGAGGAGAAAGGCTGAGAAAAAAACACAGTATCCTGTAAACCACTAAATTAATATATAAGTCATTGAGATGAACTCCAGTGGACCATTCTTCAGATGGCTCATGATCAATAAAAAGTAATTCATGAATGCATTGTTTTATACATCTCATGTTAAACCGAAAGCACACAGGTAGTTAAATTAATTAGGAAGCATGGGCAGGGAAAGGGTGGAAGTAAAGCAAAGCTGCTCAAGGCTTAGGTAAAGAGCTTTAAAAGAGGAGACAAAATGCAAATGAAGACCAACATTTCTTTTTTCATTGAAACAAGTCTCAAATGGTACCAGAAAATGTAACTTGATAGTCCAACTATTATGCAGAGTCAAACTGTAAAATGACCTGCAATTTACTACAGTGACTTTTAATATTAAGAAAGCACAATATATAACTAAATAATGTTGGATGCTTTAGATTAACTATAAACAGCAAGTATGATAACAATAATAATCAGTACAGTTGGTCATACATTTGAAAATCCCACACTACATGGGATTCCAGAGGTAATTAAGACTTAATTGGAACTCCTGGATTCCTACTTCATTCATGTTACAAAAATAAATAAAGCCTAAGAAAAAAAATGTAAATTGCAGATTAAACTATGGGGCCCAATTGACTACACGGCGGTATTGGGGGAGCTTACATTTTTTTTAAAAAGGGTAATGAGAGGGGCAAAGATGTACAGGCAAGGAAAGTAGTTGCATTTTTCTAAATTGAATGAAAAGACAAATGGCCCTAGAATATACCTCATAGCTTTATACAGAATATAAATGAGATTTAGTGTAAGTAATGTAATATAACAATGTATATCGTATTAATATACATTTTAATCTAAATATAATACAAATGAAAAATCTATTACACAGAGTAAAGCATATGAATTGCAAGAAGGGTTCTAATGAATCTAATGAAGCCTGCACAACTTCTCTCCTTTAGACATAAATACACTTGTGTGTTTGCCTTTAAGATATACAGGGTCATATTAAGTGTAAATACGAACAACCGAGTAGGGCAGAACAAGCAAACCACAGATGGAAGAAAAATATTAAAAAAAAGGTAAATATAAATGGACACAAAGATGGCAAATGAGTGAGGGAGAAGGGATGAATAGAACAAGGCTAAAGATGGATCAAAGGTTAGGAAAGAAGACAAGCAAATTAAAGTGATTGGTGAGGGCAAGAAATTGGAGAGAGAATAGTTTCACATCAACTGGAAACTTGACTCCAAAAAAACAACCAATGCTAACCACAGTGATATGGTTTTAAGCAAATTTGGGACAAAAAAAATGCATTATTTATTCAGTTGCATGGCAAACACATGTGATCTTTGGAGATATTTACATACCATTTATTTATATGGTAAGAACTTGGGAGGGGATTCATACACAAGATGGAATGCTTTGTTCGACCCAACTTACTGCCGTTTAGTAAATGGCCCAAAAGATGTTAGCAGTTTACATCAAAGATATACTGTACACGACACAGAATCACAGAAAATACAGAAAACAGCCAAACTGGCAACAACAACGCACACTGCAAATTAGATTTTGCTGATAGGAATAGACGATTCCAACATAAATAACAGCCAAAGTTGCTGCTATTTAGAATTCAGTTGTATTTTCTCTTACTTGTTGCTAATATAGCTAAAGGAAGGATCAGATTGAATTCCATGAACTTACCAATAAGAAGAGACAAATTTGGTGCTACAATTGGGTATTTGGACTACATAAGAACAAAATACAACTGATAACATTGTTTTAAAGGGGAACACTATGTTAAAGCATTTGTGAAGCGTTTCTATGTTTTTTTTCAGAGCGTAATATATTATTTTAACTATAGATTTTTTGCAGACCAATGTCAGAATATTAATTTGCCAATAAAACATCTGCTTTAGTTCGAAAACAGCCAGTACTTTTTTTTTTTAAATACAGAATTATCATAATAAGCCTTTGAAGCAAATAATGCTTTTTCTGCTGTATAAAAATGAGGCAGCAGGCAGGTTTTAGCAGAATTTAGACAGACAGGAAAATGAATTGCCTGAATGTTGCATAATACATATAAAGCATGCTCATTTTATGAAAGGCTGTTGAAAATTCTAGGTAATGAGATTGCAGAGAAAACAGTGAAGGCACACATATCAGAGAGGGCTATGTTAACACCTGCCATCCTCTCTTGCCTTGATGATATATAAATGAGTTCACAGATAAAAATGAGACTTGTAGACTGTAATTCCCCTTTAAAGCAAGCACATTTGGTTAACTTAGCCACAGTTGTTAGCCCAACACTCACACACTCGATACAAGCTACAGCAAAATGAATACACCCAGCAGGGCCCTTATCTGCTGTAAATACAACAGAAAGGGGGCTTGCCAATTACCTTCATCAGCCTCTATAGCCTCAACAGTAGCTAAAGAGAAGAAAGGGTAGCAAAATGGATGAGAAAATGAGCAGAGGATTGTAACTCTTAAGAACAAGTAAGTGAGTAGCAAAGGAGCAGGTGAACTAATGTTACTTTAAGTGCTGGATTCTTGCACAGAAGACAACATAAAGGCTACACATAAAAACTCGTCTTTTCCATGTGGCAACTGTTAAGATGTATAAAAACAAGATATTGAGATTCAGAAAATAGTGCATTATTATTCAAAATACTGGTTATGGCAAATATTATGATAGTGAACCACTTCTTCGCCTGCACAGCTGAAAACAGACAGATTAGTTGGAATACAGAACAAATACAGTCAAGCATTAGCTTCAAGGTGCAACCACATAAAAGAAAATGGTTTTGGTTTTTGGATTTCAAATGTATAGTCTTATAAAAAGAACGATTTGAAAAGAACAGTCCATTAAGCACTAGTGTGTACATGATCTTTTTCAATATTTCCCTTGATGGCAAGTTTGAGTAAACAACAGATGTACTGCTTTGGATCACACCAGTTCTTAATGCGCATAAGAATAAAAAGACCTTTGAACACAGTGGTTGCACCTATACATCAAATTATTAACATGCCATTTAGATATTGGTTAGAAGTAAATGGTAATTATTTTTACACTATGCTAACAGAAAATTACAATGCAAAATTCCAAATTTTGAAAACAATTTTCCTATACTTCCTATTCCTATAACTTTGTCTTAGGCAATAATTAGGTCATAAATATACTGGCCAACATTTCGGTCTCTGTCTAAGAGACTTGAGAAAGGTCGTAGACAGAGACCGAAACATTGGCCAGTTCTTTTTAATGTAATAAAAATATATATAATATATCCTTAGACCCCAGTGTGAACCTAATTTTTGGAATTGGTATATATACACATATACACATATACACATATACATATACATATACATATATACATACATACATACATACTCTTATGAGTAATGAGGAGCTATATTTGTGAAGATGAAACCACTGACTTGACTCACTATTGATTATCTAGAACTTATAATACAGGTATGGGATCCGTCATCCAGAAAGTTCTGAATTATGGAATGAACATCTCCCATAATCTCCATTATAATTAAATAATCCAGGTTTTAAAAGAACAATTCCCTTTTTCTCTGTAACAATAAAACAGTACATTGTACTTGATCCAAACTAAGATATAATTAATCCTTATTGGAAGCAAAACCAGCCTATTGGGTCTATTTAATGTTTACATGATTTTTTAGTAGAATAAAGGTATGAAGATCCAAATTAAGGAAAGATCTATCATCCGGAAAACCACAAGTCCCAAGCATTCTGGATAACAGGTCCCATACCTGTACAGTAAAATTGTGAATCTGAAATAAGTTCATGTTTTTATAAGTAAATGTTAAAATGCTTAAAAGGTTTACAATATAAAAGGTAATGCACATACAAAACATTTCTAATTTGCCTTTGAAAATAAATATTGTTAAATATTGCTACACAGAATGTACCAAAGGTTATAATAAAATGTTATTTGTAAATGACAAACACAAATGTAAAAAAGAACAGAAACAAGGTAAGTAAAGCAGTCAGTGCCATAAACACCAATCAATTACTGCAAACAGAAGACCAATTTTGCTGATATTTATAAGGAACAAACATAATTATTATTAAAAATAGTAAGAGTCTGCAGGCTACTTGCTAGTTGTGTGAGTGCTGCTCATATAGTTGTGTATACATGGAATAACTTACCATTTTTATTATGCCTTAACACAACACACACACACACACACTATGAATGCAAGATACTTTAAAATTCATTCTTGAGGGTGGTGGCAGATGGGAGATTAGTCGCCCAGTGACTAATCTCCCCGAAATACCTTCCCGCCAACAACAATTGTCCATTGACTTAAACATTAACCCTGCAAGTTTTGAAAATCTAATTAACTTTTTTTTTAAAACTCGAATCAAATCTGGATAACTCTCTAGTCAAATTTGACAGTTTTGGCTATAATTTTTTTTATAGAAAATTAAACTTTTCAATTCCACCCTTGATTTATCTGCCCCTTAATGTATATATCCCTTTATGGGCACACCAGATCAGTTGTTTTTAAGGCATTTATGAAGTCTTAAAGGGGATCTACATTTAATTTCTATTCTTGGCACTTTCTGAGATATTAGCGGATTTAGTCAATTTTATACTGTTTGGCAAGCTTGGTTCAACAGCTCTCGATGGGGGAGATTAGTCGCCCAGCGACAAATTGCCTCTTCTTCGGGGGAGATTAGTTGCCCGAAGAAGAGGTGATTTGTTGCTGGGCGACTAATCTCCCCATAATAGCATTGTGTGCTCAAAAGGACAATGCAACCCTATATGTAATTGTTTCAACCCTTTATCACCTTGATAATGAATTATACCTGAAACATGTTGAGTAGAATGGCACAATAAATGCGGTGAAGCCATCCACGCTGACCAAAATGAAGGTATGAAATAATTTAAATAGACTCTGTGCCTTCAGAAGCTGCAAAAGGCACATAC
The DNA here is from genome assembly GCF_017654675.1 of Xenopus laevis. NCBI lineage: Eukaryota > Metazoa > Chordata > Amphibia > Anura > Pipidae > Xenopus > Xenopus laevis. The sequence continues at coordinate 62,904,926 of NC_054372.1, read as the reverse complement.
AATTTAGCTTTTTTTTTCTATAAAGATAGTATAGTATAGTTAGTATAGTATAAAGATAGTATCAATTTTACAGTTTTTTCTAGGAACGCCACATTAAGAATGTAAAGAGTGTATGTGTTAAAGCTCAGAACATAATTCCTATTTGTATTAAGCAATGTTTCCCTAAAAGAAAGATATTTATAAAAACTTTTTTTTGACATACATAAACAGAGTACCATTACATGTGTTAACAATAAAACCACAAAATCAAATGACTGTGATATTAATAGTGTTAGCACATATTTTAATTTAGATGTGAACTCTTCAAAACATATTTGAATATCTGAAGCATAAATTTGTGAATAATTTACCACCAAGGTTTTACATATCACACTATAAGATGAATAATACTGCTGAGAAAATTTAAACCCTACCTAAAATATCATGACTCTTATTAGATCTAGGCAATAATTTTCAAACATAAGGAAGGTTCGAATACATTTGAAACGGTCTATGCATGCTACTAGATTACATCCTTGCCCTGTTTAGGAAATCATAGGTCACAGAATATCCTTTACTTTTTCTGGGAAATTTGGGGGATACAAATGACACCATCTAGCCTGTTTGACACCATCTAACCCGAATGGGTACTAAGCAGCTAATTTATATAAATTAAATTGAGCCTCTGAAGCAAACATATAACACATTATTTCATAGGCCTTACAAAAAGGGTCTGTTGGTGGCATCTATGCAAAACAAATCAAGGTAATGAAAATTATTGCATCAGACCATTTAACTGAAAATGTCACCTTTTAGCAGCACTATTAAGTATATTATTGTGCCTATGCAACATCTTATCCCTAGCAAAGGTACTGTATGACATGCATCAATCAACATTAAGCCTTTTAAATATTTCTTACCACTTTGGAGTGTTTGCTTGCCTCCAGAGAGTACACCACTAGGCAACATTCCGGTGGGTGTAAGACCTTTTAGAGTTAACACACTTTCACTCTCTTCTCTGTTGGACAAAAAAAAACAAAGTACAGTGATAAAATAAGGCCATTCAAGCTATCAGACTTCTCTAGTTTTTTTGTATGATAACTATGCCTTTTGGTATAGTATATAATTATGTTTTGCATATGTGTAAATTATCCAAAAGCAATAAGAAAGAGTAATTCTCACAACTCTCTCGATTTCTTACCCAGGATCAAAACCTTACAATTTACGTTCTTGGGTTCTTCTTGTGTGGGGCTGAAACATCTTAAAAAACTCAGTTTTATTCACAAGGCTGATAAAAATGATCAAGAGATGAAAATATGCAGAGAATTATGTACCCCCTTATTGAAAAATGTGTGGATATTATGAGGAGTTCCATGATGAGGTCGAAGGCCAAGTGCTTTTATATTAGTCAAGGTACTCAGAGGTGACTTTAATATATTCATATATTACATCAGGGAGAACATTAAGTTTCATGAACTGTGTGACAAATTACATCACAAAGCACCAATTATAAGGATACAATTTACAGGATATTTATGGTTCTTTTGCATTGCAAGTAATATAGACAAGTTCATATGTATATCCATAGGGAATTCAGTATAGCTAAAATAGAATGGCCAAAATCTTTTGTGGAAAAAAAAAAGTTTTTTCCTATTAAAGGTGCCATTTTTAAGGTTCCCATAGAAAACTGGTTACAGCAGACAAACTGGGTTGGATGTGGCACGATCCTCCCACAGGCTAGAGTGCGGTTTTTATTTGTACCCCAGCCCAGTTTAACTGAAGGAAGCAGCTTTCTTTAGAAATTTTTACAGCAGGTATCACTGAGATAGAGGCAGTCTGGAGGGATAGTTTTATATAGAAAAATAGGAAGCTGTCAGGTTTTATTTTCTTTTACTTTACTTTATGTATCTATAAAGGATGTATTTCTAAGCATCTGCACCCTCCCAAGCGGTGATCAGCTGTACATGAAAGAAAGAGCTGCCCCTTTTAGCTCCACTGCTGGATTTGGCTGCAGTTTCTGGTGGCAGGCAGATTTTTTATTAGCCATAGGCACTGGCCCACAGGATCCTATATATAATTACAGCACTATTTACATCAATGACAAGAAAATTAAGAAGTACAAGAATAATTAAATAAATATAAAGGTTTCAGCTTACTGTAGCAGTATGCTTATTATCCTTATATGAATATTTTTAATAACTTCCCCAAATGCACTTGTTTTAAAAGGGTTTCCATTTATAACATTGACATTTTTTAATACCAGTAGGCAACTATTCTGCATGACGCTGTATTTGTGTGTGTGTGTGTGTGTGTGTGTGTGTATGTGGATGAACAGCTTAGCAAACCCACACTGAGAAAGCAGCTGTGGAAAGATGTGTTTACACCTGTGTTCGTTGGACCCCTGCACTTGGCTATGCTCCCAGAATAAACTGGAACATAATGCCAAATGAGACTGAGGACAGAAAATAATTAGCTGAAAACACAGCAAGACAGACTTGGAGGAGAGTGACATACAATCTGTCAATGAACTCAGATAAAAAAATGCACAGGTTATCTATCGCCTTCAAGGTAGATATTCTCAAGGGATATGTATAATACTCCATATCATGCTTTCTGTAAAAATAACACAAATATTCTGGTTCACAAAATATATTTGCTTTTATGTCAGTGGCTATTCCAAATTGCCTTCTTAAGGGGGTTATCCCCTGTAAGCACAACTGCTAACCAGCAAAGCAGAAAGACAAAAAGAGGTGAGAGCTACTGAGAAGGAGGAAAAGAGATGGGCAGTTGGGAGCTCTAGACTCCCCTGGGAAAAAACAGATTTCAGGTTGGAAGAGGATTCTGGGAAGAAGAGGAAGTAAAAGCAGCAGTTGGAGGTAGGCTGTACAGCTTTGGACCAGGAGGAGAGTGTCCTTCTAGAAGAGAGTGAAGGATCCACAGAAATAAGTGGGTTCGAGGGGGGGGAAGTTCAGGGGAAGAAGGAACAGCAGCCAAATCTCTACCCACAGAGGGTCAATCAGATTGATTAATGTCTACATTTTAGTGTGTGTAGTATAGATTCTGTCAAGTCTCTGTGCGAAGAGCAGGCTGGGAGTCTGCATTAGACAGAGGGGTCTGTGAGAAAATAATTTACACTAGAGTAAATTAAATAAATTATGGAAACAGGTTTACAAATGAAAACGTAAAATCTAAGTGTAAAATCTGATGGATAGTATGAAATTTATGATTACTTCTCCATGTGCAGATTTTAGAAAATGATAAATACAATTTGTTCATTTCAGCATAGGAAGCCTAATGGGCTAGCATTGGTTATCTAAACTGATTGGCAGCAAACTACGAGTAGCCATAAACCTTCAATTTCTGTTGCCTTTGGCTATGTCTGTGTTACTATGTCTGTGTTTACCAGAAAACAGGCTAGGTTGGTTCATGTTGACTTTACTGCTTTGTTTCAGACCCTGCTTTGTTTCATTCCTCCTTAAAGCGATACTGACACGTTCCTATAAAAATCGTGTCAGTATCAAGTAGTTGCTGCACTCGGAATATTTTTCCCTGAAAGCACCCCTACAGCCGCCCCCAGCCCCGTGAACCTTTGCTCAGCCGCCCCCTCACACTACTAACGAATCTTCTGCCTTGCTTCTGTGACGCTGGCCTGGGGACAGAGCGATCCTTCCATAGGCTGGCCCCCAGCTCAGCGTCTCTGAAACTGCACAGAAGGTATTTTAGCAGTGTCTGGGGGTCAGGTCAAAACAGGTTTGCAGGGCTGGGGCGGCTTTGAGGGGGGCATTGAGGGAAAATATTCTGGTGCAGCAACTACTTGATACTGACATGTTCCTATGAGGAACGTGTCGGTATCGCTTTAAAAAAGTAAAGTATTTTTGGATTCTTCTATTCTACAATATTTGCCGCCATTGACATTTTAATTCATTTTCCATTGCTTTCATGACCACTAAATTATTGTATAACCATTAATTTCCATTTCACTCTTTTGTTGCTGAATTGTTCCTGCCAATGTAGTGTAAAATGTAAACTTTCTATTACCAGTTTCTGCAGCTTTTCATTCCTGAAATCCTGTCAGTTTGATGTGATGATTGTAGAATGAAATAGAGAATACACAACCTCTAAAGAAGCAAGTCATCTCTTCCTTTAGTACACTCATTCTAAAATACTCTATCTACTCAAAAATCTTCTCTTTTTTTTTTTTTTACACATAGTATAAGCTAAATGGTTACAAAGCCACACGCTTAACAGTGTCAAATTTGAAAGTTTCTCTTGGGTTATTATTTCAATAAGTTTTTTTTTTTATTTGGTATTATAATGCCATCCCAATCATAGAAATTGGCATAACATGATCATGTGGCTGTGTTTGTTGTGATATTAGCACAACCCTGGGCTCTTATTCCTAATTCAACATTTTGCATTTGGATGCTGGTTCAAGATTGCAGTTTATTTATAAAATAAGTAAAACACTGATAGCAAAATGTATTATTTCACTGGTAAATAACAGCTAAGCACCCCACATAACTGATGTCTTTCAACTAACGTAATATCTGCTTCCTCTAAATAATGAGCAACATTGTGTGCACAATGTTTACATTTGCAAAGGTGCAG